>NC_135219.1:11143587-11288587 GCF_052324685.1 Brachyhypopomus gauderio | reverse complement strand
CAACAGTCTGTTACCAGGGTGTGTTACCAGGCTACACAGCAGTCTGTTACCAGGGCGTGTTACCAGGCTACACAGCAGTCTGTTACCAGGGTGTGTTACCAGGCTACACAGCAGTCTGTTACCAGGGTGTGTTACCAGGCTACACAACAGTCTGTTACCAGGGTGTGTTACCAGGCTACACAACAGTCTGTTACCAGGGTGTGTTACCAGGCTTTACCAGCTGTGGACTGTTTTGAGTAGGGCTGATTTGAAGTTGAACACATACACACACACACACACACACACACACACACACACACACACACACACACACACACACACATGCACTTATTTGGATCAGGGTTAATGTCCAGCACTACAAATGAGTTTAAACAGAATTTCCACGAGCGGTGGGTCAGCCGCAGTCTGGCCTGTCTTTACGCTAGCCTCCAACTGTGAGGGCGGAGGGGCGGAGGGGTGGGTGGGGCGGAGGGGTGGAGGGGCGGTAAGGAGACGCTGCGTGAGCAGAGCGTTCATGGCCTTAATCCCACAGATGACCTTCCAGTGTCGTGGTCTTCTGCAGCTCAGGGTTCAGTGTGAGAACACAGCTTGTCCTGCAGGCTGTGAGAAGGTACAGAGCTGGCCTTGTTTGTCTTGAAATCGGGACAGCTACAGGGTATTGAGCAACAGCGGGACCGTGTGAGTGAGTGTGGTCTCTCTGGCCGTCTCCCCCGTCTTCACGCTGAGGAGGAGTATCCAGAATGCTGGATGAAGGTACGGGGGGGGTGACTGGAGACTCTGGTCCTGCAGGGCTGCACTGATCCCTCCTGTGTCTCCTGCTCACTCCTCATTATCTGAGGAAGGAAGAAATGGACAATGTTGCAATGACACTAATCTCTCCCTCCCTGTGTGTGTGTGTGTGTGTGTGTGTGTGTGTGTGTGTGTGTGTGTGTGTGTGTGTGTGTGTGTGTGTGTGTGTGTGTGTGTGTGTGTGAGAGAGAGAGAGAGAGAGAGAGAAACAGTTGTGTGATACTGGGTGGAGTAATACTATAGTTCAATAGTGAAAGATCCCACACTTTTGTGGGTGTGATCGTGGATTTGTGTGTGTGTGTGTGTGTGTGTGTGTGGTGTGTGTGTGTGTGTGTGTGTGTGTGTGTGGTGTGTGTGACCTAATGCACTCCGTGTAGTTGTGAGAATGTAGTCAGTCCACACTTCCCATAGTTCACAGAGCCACAGTGCCCTCCAGTGGCCATTGGAAACTGATATTAGCATGTCCTGATCAACCCGTCCTGCTGGGTGCGTGTGAGGCAGGACACTTTCTGTGACCGTCAGGACCAAGTTAATCCATGAGGATGTACACATCTGGTTTGATGTGGTCCAGACGGGTTTTACTCCGGTGTCGTGTGGGTGGTGTATACTCTGCTCTGCTAGAACTTTGTGTGCTCCATCAGGTTTGATGAGCTCAGGCTCTCCTGCTGCAGTCCACTGTACATACTCACCTGGTCAGGTATACACATCTTCTGGAGATTTGTCTTTTTTAAAGGTGTCTTAAAATTTGTAACGGGAATAATCAGAATGAGTTAATAATGCAATTACAGAATTGTTTTTTTATGATCTAAGAAACGAAGGCTCTCCCATTATACAAGTGTCCTTTCACATGCAGTAATCTTTATAGCCAGCAGGTGTCAGTGTGCGCTGCACCCCATGTACATGTGAGCCGTTAACCTCTGCCCCCCTGCAGGGTTTCCTGTCATCGCTCCGGCTGCTGCCCTGTGCAGAGATTTGGAGTGGTCATGTTTAACGGCCAGTTAACAGGACAACTGAAGACAGAACAGACCAGTAATCAGAGGTCCATCCCCGGCAGCTCTCTGTCATCCATGTTTGTGATGGTTTAGCGATTTTCAGAAATGTGTCCCTGCTGGTAGTTGTACTGGTCAGCCATGTGTGTGGGTTGTGTGTATAATAGCTATGTAATAAGGGTGTAGTGACATGGGTATAATGCATAGTTAGACTTTTGTGGTTGGTCTGTATGTGTGTGTGTGTGTGTGTGTGTGTGTGTGTGTGTGTGTGTGTGTGTGTGTGTGTGTGTGTGTGTGCGCAGGCACGTGCCTGTGCACATGTGAACATGTACAAGCGTGTGCACAGATGTTTTGCCATGAAACCAAACAGAAGAGGCTCTATTCACAGGCTGAGGCTGCAGTGGTCTGGAGCTCATCTGTGGGTGTGGCCAGCAGGATTATGGGACACATGGGGGCGGAGCCAGGGACACAGACCTACATGTGAGTGGAGAGTAAACTGGGGATCGAAATACGTGCCCTGTGATAGAGGGCATGTGTCTAAGGACTCGGTACACTTCCTATGATGCACACAAACACAGGTGCGTGTGTGTGTGTGTGAGAGAGAGAGAGAGGGACAGTGAGGGAGAAGAGACATGACTGTTGTGGTTGACAACCACATTTTGGCTTCTTGGTGATAAAATGGAAACTCCATGTGTAGTTTGAATCACGGGGAAGAAGAGCCATACCCCTGTGACAGTACACACACACACACACACACACACACACTCACACACACACACTACCACACACATACATACACACACACACACACACTTGTTCACACATGTCAACTAGCTGGAAACACCCTCATGTATAATATACCTGGTTACTTTCTTTCACATTGTCTTGACCCCACTGTCTGTGTCCAAACAGAAAGTCTCAAAGTCCATACAGAGTCCAAACGGACGGGACACGTCACACCAATCACGTCTCTCGTACTTCTGTCTCCTCCTAGATGGGAACTGAACCCACTTCATGCTGCTAACGTCTATAAGTTGTTTAAAGTCAGTGCGTCTATCTGACATGCTCAAGCCATCCAACCCAAGCAAGTCTCTGCATTCACCCACTTCACATCTCAATAAGCTGGTTAGCATCCACTGTCACAATGAATCCACTGATGGAGAGAACTCATTGCTCAAACCAGAACTGGTAGCAGCCACTAGGGGGAGCTGTAACTCAGCAGCTCTGTTGATGAGGCTAAGGCCACATCTATCGGCTCTTCTGCTAGACTGGACTTGGATGTTCAGAACATCACACTGCTTGTGACTGAATAATTTGGATTCCATGTATTTTTAAATAATTTCTTATGCTAATCTTATATGTTTATGGCAAGTTAAATGCAAAAAATCAGCTTTATTCCTCATGTGGTGGTAAAGTTCGAGCTGAACTGGGTGTGTTTGAGCAGAGCACACACACACACACACACACACACATACACGCACACTCACACACACATGTCTGTGTTCACTGTGTCATCTAGGCCATTTAGGGCTATATGAACTAGATCTTCAAAAAATCAGGCAGCAGTTTGGCACTATAGTCCTGACTAGAGAACCGCCTCTGGGGGGCAGCAGACTCACAGCACACCTGATGCTTGGCTGTGAACATTACTGATTTGTGCTGCTGTACAGGCAATTGAGTGCACTGACTGTTTTCAAATCCTGGCCTCTGTCTGTCTGTCTGTCTCTCTCTCTCTCACACACACACACACACACAAGCACATTCCTTATATAACATCATTGATTCCCTTCTTGAGTCTTACATTGGGTGTTGGACAATTTTGTGTGTGTATGTGTTTAGATAACTGTTAGTGCACACGTAATCTTGAAGACCAGCTCTTCTGTTAATCTTACTTGATCTGAATTAATGTTTTACAAAAGCCACGCCCCTAACTAATGCTTTGCAAAAGCCATGCCCCTAACTAATGCATTACAAAAGCCACGCCCTAACTAATGCATTACAAAAGCCATGCCCCTAACTAATGCATTACAAAAGCTGCACTATTATGTAATGCTTTACAAAAGCCACGCCCATAAATAATGCTTTACAAAAGCCACGCCCCTAACTAATGCATTACAAAAGCCACACCCCTAACTAATGCATTTCAAAAGCTGCACTATTATGTAATGCTTTACAAAAGCCACGCCCCTAACTAATGCTTTGCATAAGCCACACCCAAAAATAATGCTTCACAAAAGCCACGCCCCTAATTAATGCTTTACAAAAGCCACGCCCCTAACTAATGCTTTACAAAAGCATTGTAATTTTCACTGTGTTCACTATAAACAACATGACCCGCCTTAACAGGTATGTGTTCACGCTTCTCCTGCTCCCATGACAACAGCTGAATGTAACTGCATGTATCATCTGTGTTCAGGCTTTTACGAGGATCACACCACAATGTAAACACACACATGTGCGCACACACACACACACACACTCCTACAGACAGACATATGAATAGATTAACAGAGATGGGTGGGTGAGAGTGAGTGATGGCCGTATTTTATCAGTGTCTAAGCACAAATCTGAGCACAAACAAATGATCTGCTGTCAAGTCCTCACACTACTGTCAAGTGTTTGTGTTCACTTTAGTACTATAGTGTGCTAAATCTAAGAGAGCTGTGTGTGTGTGTGTGTGTGTGTGTGTGTGTGTGTGTGTGTGTGTGTGTGTGTGTGTGTGTGTGTGTGTCTGTTGGAGCCAGCCTAAAGGTTACATAAGAAATCAATTACATTCCTCACATTCTGAAAATTATTGAGAGTTTGTTTCAGTCCATTTATGTTCCAGATGTTACTGGGATTTTGGTACAGTCCACTTACACTCCCAATGTTATTGTCAGTTTGGTACAGTCCACTTACACTCCCAATGTTATTGTCATTTTGGTACAGTCCACTTACACTCCCAATGTTATTGTCAGTTTGGTACAGTCCACTTACACTCCCAATGTTATTGTCAGTTTGGTACAGTCCACTTACACTCCCAATGTTATTGTCAGTTTGGTACAGTCCACTTACGCTCCCAATGTTATTATCAGTTTGGTACAGTCCACTTGCGCTCCCAGTGTGACTGTGAGTTTGATACAGTCCACATAGGGCAGTCATGGCCTGGCGGTTAGGGAACTGGTCTTGTGACCGGAGGGTCGTGGGTTCGATTCCCAGACAGGCCATGTCTGAGGTGCCCTTGAGCAAGGCACCTAACCCCAACTGCTCCCCAGGCGCCAGGGCTAGGGCTGCCCACCACTCTGGGCACGTGTGATCCACAGCCCCCTAGTAATCACTAGTGTGTGTGTGTTCTGACTGCACAGATGGGTTAAAAGCGGAGGACAAATTTCGATTGGGGTGTAAAAATCACAATTGACAAAATATGGCACATGCTGCCTGGACCGGTTCAGTCAGGTTTATGCAGAGTGCCTTTCAAAACTGGGTTATCATAGAGGCGATCCAAAGAGATTAGGACACCACCAACCCTTCTGTGTTCTTTCAACACAGATTATACCTGCAGTGAATTTTGCTTTATAGAGTCATTACTGTATTCACAAAGCATGCAAATGTGTATGTGTTTAGCATTAATGCATTCATTAAGAATACAAAAGTTTAGCGTATTCGTAAAGCATGCAAAATTAAGTGTTTACTTATACTTATCTGAACTTATAAAGGTTGGTATAGAGTGCATGTTTTTGTGAATATATCTGTAATGCTTGGCAAAAGGTGTGTGTGTGTGTGTGTGTGTGTGTGTGTGTGTGTGTGTGTGTGTGTGTGTGTGTGTGTAAGGCTTGGTACAGGGTGGAGATCTGGTATCACGTTGCTCCTGTAGGTATAGCAGCAGCTGATAAAAGGAAAGGTGATCCACAAACATTCCCACACTGCGCCTTTTCTGGAACCAAGCTGAACACGTTTGGGATTTGGTCAGGCTTGTGTATGTGTGTGTGTATGTGTGTGTTTGTGTGTGTGTGTGTGTGTGTGTGTGTGTGTGTGTGTGTGTGTGTGTGTGTGTGTGTGTGAACACCATCGCTGCTGTTCTCTCCCAGCCACAGCTGCCATCTTGATCCCATTCGCTGCAGTCGGTAATGAAGTCTGCACACACACATTTCATGCAATTATTAAAAGAACACAGCGTCTCCAGCTGCCAGCTGGATATTGTAGCTAAAACAAACCAACAAGTGTGTGTGTGTGTGTGTGTGTGTGTGTGTGTGTGTGTGTGTGTGTGTGTGTGTGTGTGTGTATTGGGAGTTATGAGAGATGTGTATGTCTGATATTAGATTCTTGCTCCGTTCCTCCTGTGCACCTATGCAATATTAGTACTAGAAAGGATCATTGAGAAGCGAGAGAGGATGGAGAGAGAGAGGATGGGGAGAGAGAGAGATAGAGAGGATGGAGAGAGAAAGAGAGGATCTCTGGCTTGTGTTCACAGGAGTGTTGGTGTATATAGAACAACTTTGAATCATTTTGGACCATGTTTACGTTGCTTCATTCCTGTGGATGTGTCTTCATCCTCACGTCCTCACAACAGTGTCTTCATCCTCACGTCCTCACAACAGTGTCTTCGTCCTCACAACACAGTGTCTTCATCCTCACGTCCTCACAACACAGTGTCTTCATCCTCACAACACAGTGTCTTCATCCTCACGTCCTCACAACAGTGTCTTCATCCTCACGTCCTCACAACAGTGTCTTCATCCTCACGTCCTCACAACACAGTGTCTTCATCCTCACAACACAGTGTCTTCATCCTCACAACACAGTGTCTTCATCCTCACAACAGTCTTCATCCTCACGTCCTTACAACAGTGTCTTCATCCTCACGTCCTCACAACAGTGTCTTCATCCTCACGTCCTCACAACAGTGTCTTCATCCTCACGTCCTCACAACACAGTGTCTTCATCCTCACGTCCTCACAACACAGTGTCTTCATCCTCACAACAGTCTTCATCCTCACGTCCTCACAACAGTGTCTTCATCCTCACGTCCTCACAACAGTGTCTTCATCCTCACAACACACTCTTCATCCTCACGTCCTCACAACACAGTGTCTTCATCCTCACGTCCTCACAACACAGTCTTCATCCTCACGTCTCAGAGCTTTTTGATGATGATCTCTGTGTCTGATCTGATTCAACACAAACCTGTCGCTCACTCTCACTTCTTTTACACACACACACACACACACACACACACACACACACACACTCATTTGCTCCTGGTCTTCTAGACTGTAGGTCTCCCTTCAAAATATGTTCTCCAGCCTGCATAACTGCTTAGATGTTGGATTTGCGCAAAGATTGAAAATATTTAATGTGCACACACACAGGCGCGCACACACACAGAGAGGCACCGGCATGCTTCTGATTATGATCATGTGATTTTCACTCTTTTGATCTCTGTTTGCAAAGTAATTTCTTCCTGATTACTTCCCGTCAATGGGTCAACTTACACATCCGTTCAGCTGCCCATTCAACACACACCACCAGAGCATTTCCCTCACTCTCTCTTATACACACACACACACACACACACACACACACACACACAACATGCCCTGAATGTGCTGGTATGGCTGGTGCCTTGTGCTACAGCAGGCTTCAGTGCCAGTGCTGGAGAGTTCACTACACAGCAGACCACAGCCAAACTGTCCATCTGTGGAGACCCCGCTCTGTGGAAGGATTCCTCCCCGAACAGCAGTTTACAGACCCAGTCCCATGGAATCACGTGCCATCCAGTGTAATATGCAGGTAAAACATGCCTGGTATTCAGGTTTCAGTTCAGTGGGGCAGACTGTGCCTGAAGGACATAATAGATGACCATGTCTCTTCCTCTCCACGCTGCATATTGTGAGTGGAGCATTTAGTGCATTCTATCTGCCACACTAATGAGACCAGCAGTGAGACCTGCTGTGAGACCTGCAGTGAGATAATCAGTTAGGCCAACAGTGAGAAAATCAGTGAGGCCTGCATTGAGACCAGCAGTGAGACCAGCAGTGAGACCAGCAGACGCATTAGGCAGATTTACACAGCATCCATTGTTTGATCTCCAACACCAGTGCTCTTGTAATTACAGTTCTTTCCACCTTGAATTGTTGATAATTAAATTGGAATTTAATTAATTAATTGAATTAATTGTTGGATGTATCCTGGAGTGTGTTCCTGGAGTGTATTCTGGAGTGTGTTCCTGAAGTGTTTTCCAGGAGTGTGTTGCAGGAGTCTATGTTGAAGTGTTTTCCAGGTGTTTTCCTGGTGTGTGTTCCAGGAGTGGTAGTGGCATGTGAAGCTGGGAATGTCTAAATATTGTTTGCCATTCCAGGAATTCTGCGTCCATGCCAGTGGAGCTGGGGAATATTTGGAGGTGTTGAAGAGCTCTCCGTGTCTCCGTGTCTCCACTCAGTCCGCTGCATAATAGAAGTGTGTTTCCAGGAGTGCGGAATGCACCTGGCAGTGTGACGGCATTTCTTGCATTGCTCCAGGAGTGTGTGTGTTTGGGGGAATAGCCACACAAAGACTGAGTGGTGTGGAATTAGGGTTGTGCTGTTGAGAAAACTTCACAGCTTTATTCTTGACGCGTCGCGACCAGCGTGAGGGTCCGCGCACCGAAAACAACGTAATCGCGGTGGATCCGCCCGTGCGCTGTCGCTTTGCGAGGTCGTGCACCTCTCGAATTTTGAAAGTTTGCGCACACCGCGCTTCAGCGCAATGAACAAAGTCATATTTGCAGGGTTTATACACCTAAACAAGGTAGAATTAAAGCACGTCACGCGATATAAAATTTGAGACATTAAAACGATACGCATATGCGGGGAAAAGTAGCCAATTCTAAAGATCGATCTCAGGTTTAATAAATCGATATTGAATCATTCAAATGAAGATCGATTTGAATTGAAAAATTTTTTAAACACACCCCTAAATTTACCATATTATGTGCACTTACGGCTTTTTAAACCTTGGTTTGCTGATGCCATTTCTGTTTGTTATTTATTATTTTGTCTATTTTGAATTTATTAATTGCTAAACAAACTGGTCCGTTTCTCCTTACCACTCATTGTGTATTATTCAAACACACCTAATTCAGCTGGCTACTTGTTATCAAGAGTAAAATGCTTTTCAACATGAGTTTGGCAACAAAGTAAGTTGGCTAAATAACTTTAAACTTGCTCGGATAGGCCGGTATCGGTATCGGCCGATATCGGTATCGGCCGATATCGGTATCGGATCGGAAGTGCAAATAAATATCGGTATCGGATCGGAAGTTCAAAAAGCTGGATCGAGACATCTCTATGAATATCCACTCTGAGGATGCCTCCTCTGGGCCTGTGTGCTACACTGGGAGCACTGTACAGACCATGGTCCCAACACTGGCATATAAACAATTCTTACCTTTTGGCAGCATAATACAACCTTACGCCTTGTGAGGACATTTGAATATTGTTGTGTTGGGAGAAAGTCCGTCCGTCAGTTTTTCTGATGCTGGACACACACACACACACACGCTCAATACACACACATACACACAATAATATTGTGAGAATAGTCTGGTCTTAGCCAGGTCCCCAACACCATACTATACTGCATACACACACTCAGTGCACATACACACATCCACATCCACACACACACACACACACACACACACACACACACACACAATACACACAATAATATTGTGAGAATAGTCTGGTCTTCGCCAGGTCCCCAGCATCATAATGCATTACACACACACACACACACACACACACACACAATAAAATAATGTGAATGGTCAAATGACAAATGGCATTTGTCAGATCTCCAACATCATAATGCAGGAAACACACACACACACACACACACGATATACACTGGCGGCTACACTCGTCTTTGCTCCTCTGGCTGCACTGAGTCACTAGTCCATTTCCAAAATAAAGCAAGGATATTAATAGAAACAGAGACCACATTACTCCACTCCACCGCTCACACTGCTGTACTGATCGTGCTGTGAGGGTGTGTGTGGTGTGGTGTGGAGGTGTGTGTGTGTGTGTGTGTGTGTGCACGTCTGTGGCAAGGTGCGTATGTCAAGTTCAGAACGTATTCATTGCACTCTGCTGTATTGTTGATTTGATTGGATATAATTGCCCTATAATTGCCCTTTCAACCCGACAAGTGAAAACATGTTTTTTTATAGACTTTGGACTTTAGATAAAAAATCCCAAACTCAAATCTCCTATTCGCACCCTTAATCTGTAGAAACCCAACGCAGTAAGAGCAGCAGCAGGTGTTTGGATGCAGCGCTACACGCTTTGGCACTTAAAAAAAAAAAAAGGATCCCAAAAGGATTCATCCATCCATCCATCCATCCATCCATCCTGAATGACAGATCCTCACAAGCTCCATGATGTTGGACGCTGGGATGGCGAGTAAGAACTACTTCAGGTATCTCCACAGATGTTGGATGGGTGTTAAATGTGGGCTTTAGTTGGGCCTCTCAAGAATGTCCAGAGAGGAGAGAACTTATTCCCTGAGAGGAAAGACCTTCCCTGAGGTCTCTCCAGGACCGCTTCACTGCCATGTTGAGAAGTCTGAGTGTTCTGTGGAGGTGTTCTGTGGAGGTGTTGTGTTAGGCCTTTAAAACGACTGAGGCCACTGTGTTCCTGGAAAGCCTCAAAGGCCTAGAAGATGTTTCACATCCTGTACCTGTGCTCTGTCACAGTTTGATTGTGCAGATCGACAGGTGGATTGACAGACAGGTTCTTGGACCTCACTGCGTGGTGGTGTGTCCTGACAGTGTAACTGATGGCCCTTATAGATCTACTGGTGTGCCTCTCTACATTATGGCCGATCAGATCCCATTAGGGGTGTGACGAGATCTCGTGTCACAAGATCTCGCGAGATGTAACTCAGTGATATTTCTCATCACATTAAAAATCAGGATTTGTGATCCAGCAAGCAGCAAGAATGATGTTGAGGTATCACTATTGAAGATGCACCCGCCACTTTCACATCGTTTGTTTGGCAGCATTTTGGGAACCCGGCGGAAATGATAAATGGCAAGAGAGTGACTGATAAGACACGGACCATATGCAAACATTGTATGAAAATAATGTCGTACACCGCCGTTAATACGAGCAGGATGCAGAGACATTTACAGCTGCACCACAGCTCAGTACTCAGATCAACAACTGTCGTTTTAGTTTTCTTATAATCTCGTCTCGTCTTGTTCTCATGAACTAAATCTCGTGTCTCGTCTCTGCTTGTGAGCTGAGTGTATTGTCACACCCCTAGCTCCCATCGCCGAATTCTACCTGAGATCTACATACGTCTGAGGGAGAATTAAGGCCAGCAGGTTCACAATTTGGAGTTGTCATAGCAAAGAGTCTGAATACTTTTCTGAATAAGCTCAGATTTAGATTTTTAAAAGGTTCTAAAACATTTCATGCCATCATTATGGGTGATGAAGAGATCACTGATGGGTAGAAACTGGTGCGACAGGTAAAGGGGTCTGAAAGGTGTGTCTGTGTGTGTGTGGATGAGAGAGAGAGAGAGAGAGAGAGAGAGAGAGAGAGAGAGAGAGAGAGCGAATGAATGTAGGCATACGTCGATCACAGCTTACAAACCCGCATTGCAGGTGTGGTAGTTCATCTCTCCCTCCCTCCCTCCCTTTCTCTGTCCATCTCCCCTACTCTCTCTCTCTCTCTCTCTCTCTCTCTCTCCCTCACTCTCCCTTTCTCTGTCCATCTCCCCTACTCTCTCTCTCTCTCTCTCTCTCTCTCTCTCTCTCTCTCTCTCTCTCTCTCTCCCTCACTCTCCCTTTCTGTCCATCTCCCCTACTCTCTCTCTCTCTCTCTCTCTCCCCCCCCTCACTCTCCCTTTCTCTGTCCATATCCCCTACTCTCTCTCTCTCTCTGTCTCCCTCTCTCTCCCTTTCTCTGTCCATCTCCCCTACTCTCTCTCTCTCTCTCTCTCTCTCTCTCTGTCCGTCTCCCCTACTCTCTCTCTCTCTCCCTTTCTCTGTCCATCTCCCCTACTCTCTCTCTCTCTCTCCCGTTCTTTCTCTGATTGTTCTCATTAAGAGTGTTCTAGTGCTTCCTGCAAATGTCCATCCACACTGATCCATTCACACGGTGTTCACTTCACTGACACTGACACACACACACACACACACACACACACACACACACACACACACACACACACACACACACACCCACCCTCATTGTTCTCGCCAAATTCATATTTGTGCTCATTCATCTTGTTTTGTGTTTGTGCTTTACGCACGAGCACAGACCTTTTCCATCTACTCACTCTCGCCGTCTTTCCCTCTCTATAAGCATTTTCACACCTACACACATCCCTACACACACACCTACACACACATCCCTACACACACACACACACACACACACACACACACACGCATCGTGAGCTCAACTATATGCCTGTGCACCTTCTCTCAAAACAAAAGGGTTGCGTGAGAGGAGAAGGTGGTAGTTTGGTGTGTGTGTGTGTGTGTGTGTGTGTGTGTGTGTGTGTGTGTGTGTGTGTGTGTGTGTGTGTGGTATTCCACTGAAAGAGCACCTGGGTTTGTCTGCAGATTTGGTGCTATGATCACCATTTCAATCTATACCACAACCTACACACACGCACATACAACTGCCACTGTGTGTTTTGGCAGCAAGTCAAATGACCGTCTACACACACACACACACACACACACACACACACACACAACACCACTTTACTCCTTTGATGCTTAGCAGTCCTCATTTTCCTCACACGCGATCGTAGCAGCAGACATTCGTGGCATTGAAGGTTCAGTGAATCACTTGAAGAGTCAGGACTGGACCTCCCTCTGTCTGCTCCAACACGCTCACAGTCATCATCGAAACAAACACGCGTATTTCTTAGCAGCACCCGGTGTGACAGCGTGTCCAGCGCTCTTGCACTGTTTGGTGGGTACCGGACGGGCCTCTGCACCTCAGCACACCTGTGCACAGGTGAGGTCCCCCCCACCCCCCCCCCCCCCCCCCCCCCCCCCAGAGCCCCTCCCTTACACGCTCATGGTTTGTCAGCTTTCCGGAACGCTGACGCTCACATCCGAACTTCACCGGCATGACTCTCCCACTGAGCTCATCCTGGGGAGGTAGACGGGGGAAAGTGGAGGAGCAGAGGGAGAAGGGGGGGATGGGGGGAGGAGAGAGGAGGAGGGAGAGGGGTAGAGAGGAGGGGGGAGAGGAGGAGGGAGAGGGGGGGAGAGGAAGGGGGAGAGAGGAGGAGGGAGAGGGGGGAGAGGAGGGGGGAGAGGAGGAGGAGAGGGCGAGGAGGAGAGGGAGAGAGGAGGAGGGAGAGGGGGAGAGGAGGAGGGAGAGGCGGGGCGAGAGAGGAGGAGGGAGAGGGGGCGAGGAGGGAGGCGAGAGGGCGGGGGGGGAGCGGGAGGGGGGCGGGGGGGGGGGAGTGCCGTTCTGCTCCACAAACTTCAGCGAATCCAAACTAACAACAGTGAGAATGTGAGCTCGGGTATATTTGGGCTAACTGAGTATGATGATGGCAGAGATAAAAACCTAACTCTGACTCACACACCTCTCTCTCTCTGTGCATCTGGATAGTGTCTGCGCGTGTAGGTAGTGTCTGCGCATGTAGGTAGAGTCTGCGCGTCTGGGTCGAGTCTGCGCGTCTGGGTCGAGTCAGCGGCTTTTCCTAAGCTCTGTAACACCTTCCTTGCATGTGTTGGGGTGTGTGCTGTAAATCGTCCTCCTCACACTGTGCAGGTGCATGCACTCACTACGTGGTGCTGGGGTCAGAGGTCAGGGTTCAGCTCGTAGCTGACCACATGAGGAGACGGATCTGGTTTGGAGCGGCTTCCGTCTCCGGCTAATCCTGCCGTGGTCGGCCCACTGGGCCCCGTCTGCGTGGCCGCCAATCCGGAGCTGCCGAGAGCCCGTTTGGCCATCTCTCTGGGCCCGCCTGACACTAGGCCTGCCGTGATGGCACAGGACCTAGGTGTGCTGAGTCAGGGGCTGTCCGGGGGGAACGCCTGCGTACCCACCCCCCCCCCCCCCCCCCCCCCCCCACACACACACACAGGTGAATCTTCACCATGGCCACCCACCTCTTTACACAGCAGGCTTTGCATTCCACAGTGGAGTCTCAGAACCAGGTGCCAACTGCACCATCCCATATCGCCACGGGCAACTGCACACTGGCATTTCTATGTCAACTCACAAAAGCTGTCTTGTCTGTCTGTCTGTCTGTCTGTCTGAGGTTGTGGGAACACATTAAACGAGGAGACGCTTCCTTTCAGAAGGGTTTTGTCCTCAGGTACATGTGATCCAATGATACAGCAAGCGCCACATGACCACACTGTGTGTGTGTGTGTGTGTGTGTGTGTGTGTGTGTGTGTGTGTGCGTGTGCGTGTATGCGTGTGTGTGTGCGCGCACGTGTAAAAACAGCCATTCTTCTTCAACAGTCCTGGTACCATATTGAACATTTGTTATAAATCTAATGTCAGTTCTCGCAAGTCGGTTGTGGCCTCAAAGTCCAGCAATCCAACACACAGACTGAGGAGATAAACCAGAAATAGTGGTGAGGGTTTTCTGGGCAGGGAGCACGGGGTACAAAGAGAGTACTAACCAATGACCAGCAACTGGGACAAGACCCGGACTATAAATACACAGACAAACATGGAAACGCCACGAGACACAGGTGAAAAGAACCACCGTTTACAAAGGGTAGACCAGGGGTGTGGAGACAGTAAATCAACCCCACATGGGCAAAACGAGGAAGTAAAACAGACACGAACATGATTGACAGGCATTACACACAGACAGATTTAGACATACTAGACACGGCACTAGACATAGACATTATTAGAGATAGACAGTATTACAGACAGAGAGCATTAGACACATTCAGCAGTAGACGAGTATTAGACACAGACGGTATTAGACACAGACGGTATTAGACACAGACGGTATTAGACACAGACGGTATTAGACACAGATGCCTTTACTACAAATGGCAACCGAAGGACAATGACAATACAAGGAATTTGGAGTGAATAGCCTGTGTGTGTGTGTGTGTGTGTGTGTGTGTGTGTGTGTGTGTGTGTGTGTGTGTGTGTGTTGTGTGTGTGTGTGTCCGTGTGTGTCCGGTGTGCGTGTGTGAGTAGGTGTCTCCACTCCTGAAGAGCTGACAGTGGAGCGTGCACACACAGCTCTGGAGAGTGTGTTTGAGACGTTGAGGACACTGGGTGGTTTCCGCCGTCACCTGAAGCAGTTCCGCTCCGTCTACAGTGCTGGTGATGTACACACCAGGTCAGTAGATATCATACATATATATATGCAGAAAACGACCGCTCCGAGCTCCGCTCCGGTAACACTTTACGTTCCTAAAAATGATTTTCCATGAAGCAAACCTGGCAACTTCATGGCTGCATCCATTAAAACACAACGAACGATTTGTAATTCACAGGTTTGAAAACTCGTTCTCCCCTCCCGCCCCCCTACTGTGTAATTTTGGTTAGGAATACAGCCGAGCTAAACTATCAGGTTGAAAGTCATCATAGTTTGCTTACCCATTTTGACCCAGTTCCCAATTCAACCTTTAAGAATAGATTAACGGCGATAATTTTTTATATCGCCCGATAAGAGTATCAAATTAACGACCCGCCGTTAACCGCCGTCGTTAAGGCCCACCACAATAATATATTACATATATTATATATATATTATATATATATATATATATATATACATCACCCATGCACTATCTCTCTCTCTCTCTCTCTCTCTCTCTCTCATTCACAGTTGCACTGAGGATCTGTCCTGTCCCTCCTGTGTCTCTGCTCGTGCGTCAGACTCGACAATAGCATTGTGTGATTCAGGAACTGTACCTACCTCAGTCCTTGTTCTTGCCTTGTGGTGTGTGTGTGTGTGGTGTGTGTGTGTGTGTGTGTGTGTGTGTGTGTGGGTGTGTGTGTGTGAGAGAGAGAGAGAAAGTGTCTATGTGAGAGAAATACAGAGAGAAAGATACAGAGCGTGTTGTTAGCTAACAGGCTAACGTCTTTGTCCTTGTGGACATACAGGTCTCTGTCCTCTTCATTCAGACCGAAAGCTGAACCAAAATGAACCGCGATTACATTCTCTGAAATGACAGCAGGAAGAAAGAAAAAAACGTTCTGCTCCAAGCAGGAGATTGGAGGGCAGTGCGGCTCTCAGGAAGCCCTTGATAGGCCTTTAACCACTGACCCCTGCGGCTTGTGCCTGTGAGGAGAAACGTCAGAGCCGCGGTGGAAGACCAGGCAAGAGTGAAACAGTGAAAATACTGACACAGCATGGCTGGCCTATTAGTGACCTTTCCTACTTCTGCGTATTTCCATTTGGGTTGAATGTCCTAAAGATTGTTCATCTTCTGAGAGGGCGAGAGAGGGGTAAGGACACTACAGGACCTGCCCCTAGAGGGGTCAGGACACTACAAGACCTGCCCCTACAGGGGTCATGTCTCCAGACAGGGCTAAATCTGAATTCTGATACAGTGAGGAATCCAGGGTCAAATGCCCTGCTGTAGGACATGAGGGAGTCGCAGGATCTATGTGTTACCAATGAGTTTAAAGATGAGGTTAAACCTATTTGGTTGGAACGCCAATAATGACTGAATCCCAGTAGTCCGGGTGAATCCCAGTAGTCCGAGTGAATCCCAGTAGTCCGGGTGAATCCCAGTAGTCCCGAGTGAATCCCAGTAGTCCGAGTGAATCCCAGTAGTCCGAGTGAATCCCTGTAGTCCGTGTGAATCCCAGTAATCCGGGTGAATCCCAGTAGTCCGAGTGAATCCCCAGTAGTCCGTGTGAATCCCAGTAGTCCGCAGTGAATCCCAGTAGTCCGAGTGAATCCCTGTAGTCCGAGTGAATCCCAGTAGTCCGTGTGAATCCCAGTAGTCCGAGTGAATCCCTGTAGTCCGTGTGAATCCCAGTAGTCCGAGTGAATCCCAGTAGTCAGAGTGAATCCCAGTAGTCCGGGTGAATCCCTGTAGTCCGGGTGATCCCAGTAGTCCGTGTGAATCCCAGTAGTCCGGGTGAATCCCAGTAGTCCGGGTGTGTTGTGTTGAGATATACCAACTGGAGATCCAGGAACAGTGAAGAAGCATCTAGAAGGTATGTGAGATGAGAGTTTACAGCAAATACACACACACACACACAGGTTTCCAACTGAAGCTGCGAGTGCCCCACTGCTGTGCCACAGGCTGCACATAGCATCCTGGGGCCCGGTGCCCTGTGGCCTGATCACTGCCCCCCCCCCCCCCCCCCCCCCCCCCCCACAGAACTCCTCATCATGCCGCATACGGAACACGTGAACTCTGGGAAGTGCGCACATTCTCACTAGACCTGCCGGGCTTTTCTAAAACCCACCACTGAACACCTCCAAGATCAAAGATCCAAGACACATTTGCTCCAGACAGCTGTGTTCTGATCCCGTGTTCTGATCCCGTGTTCTGATCCCGTGTTCTGATCCCGTGTTCTGATCCCGTGTTCTGATCCCGTGTTCTGATTCCGTGTTCTGATCCCATGTTCAGATCCCATGTTCAGATTCCATGTTCTTTCCCCAGTGCAATTAGCTGAATGGTCGTGTGTGTGTGTGTGTGTGTGTGTGTGTGTGTGTGTGTGTGTGTGTGTGTGTGTGTGTGTGTGTGTGTGTGTGTGTGTGGGGTCATCCCGTCAGCGGTTGTAAAGGAATGCATGAGCATGTGAGTGAGTGTGGGCAGGTCGGGTCTTCAGGACAGCTCTGTGCCTTTCTGACAACATGCTGGATGTATTTTGGACCTCAGCTCCTTGTGCTGCCCGTCTTCCTCTGTTTTGTGTTCGTCATGTTAAGGGTCTGCTCAGTGGATCCACTGATGTGTTTTAGACGACGTTAATGCACCGTCATTATGTCGTTTGGGTTTTGCTCATAGTTATTTTTAGCAAATAGTGGTGTTCTTACTGAGTGACAGTAATGCCAAAAGATGAAAGAAAAAACCTCAACGACCTGTTTGTTTGTTCATTTAGACTCTTTCGTTAAATCCTTTAAATGACCGTGAGCTTCAAAAGATGTCTGGCTCCAATGTCACCCTACTGATTTTGGACATGACTGCATGCTTTATACATATCCACTCTGTTTGGCCACAGAAAGTCGTTGATGAAGAGATCATCTTAGATGAAAGGGTTTTAGACTGCATTTAAGAACTGCAGGACTATGTATTTAGCAGACCAAGACCAGACAGAAGCCCTTATTTATAAATATTTGTATCTACTGGAAAGTTATCTACCGTGTAATACTAACCCTAACCCTTACACTACTGTGTATGAGTATAGATCTGACCCTCAGTAGTTTGAATTCAGAATCCCTTCCAAATCTGCTTTTATATGGAGTGTCCAAAAGTGGGTGGGGTTTGAGAAGGTGGGTGGGATTTGTGACAGTGGGTGTGTATTATATGTGAGTGGCGTTATCTGAGAGTGAATACTGTTGGGTAGCAGGAGGCATGCTCGGTTATCCACTCCATCTACAGATGTGGGTGTTTGCTGAGAGAGGTTGTGTCCTGAGGGTTAATGTCTGACACACGTCGGATGCAAGCAGAGGAATAAGACAAGATCAACAGAACAGATTCATTTATTTGATATGTGGTGTGTTGTGTGGGTGCAGGGGGGGGGCTATGTAGAGACACATTTTAGCCCCAGGTCATTTTGTAACGGATTTCGGTAATAACCTACAGGGCATAACAAGGCTCTGATTCACATGCACAGTCTAACACCTATCTCTGTGTGTGTGCGTGCGTGCGTGCGTGCGTGCGTGCGTGCGTGTGTGGGTGTGTGTGTGTGAGTGAAATGGGAAGGTACTGTGAACCTACTCCCACTTACGAGAAATATAGCTCTGTTAAACAGAGCTATATTACTGGAAGTCTGGCGGTGGGAGGGCTCAGGGCAGGTTGACTTTTTATTTTAGTTAATTTTTCATTTAGTTTACTAGATAAAAGTGCTGTAGTCTTGATTCATTATTTCAGAATCGTGTTCAGGGACATTATATATATCAGTTTTTTGGGGGAAGTTGCCATTGATACCCCCTGATGCCCTGGAACACACACACACTAAACACACACACACACACACACACACACACACACACACCTTGCAGGGGTAAGCTGACCCATAGCTAACCCGGTGCCAACACGGAGCTCATCTGAAGTTAAAATGCAGCCATCCTTAGCTGACCCATAGCTGACCCTGACCCAGTGCTGACCTTGAACCGACCCGGGGCCAACCCGAAGTTGACTCTGAGTTTATCCAGAACTGACTCAAATCGGACCCAGGGCTGAGCAGTAGCTAACCTGCCACTAACCCAGAGCTGCTGATCAGAGTGGCCCCTGTGCTCCACAGACCTGTGTGGATTGGTCTAGTGGTGTTTTGTGGTTTGTGGTGTTTTGTGGTCTGTTGGTCTGGTAGTGTTTTGTGGTCTGTGAAGATTGGTCTGGTGGTGCTTTGTGGTCTGTGTGGATTGGTCTGGTGGTGTTTTGTGGTCTGTAATGATTGGTTTGGTGGTGTTTTGTGGTATGTGAGGATTGGTCTGGTGGGGTTTTGTGGTCTGTGTGGATTCGTCTGGTGGGGTTTTGTGGTCTGTGTGGATTCGTCTGGTGGTGTTTTGTGGTCTTTGTGGATTCGTCTGGTGGTGTTTTGTGGTCTGTAATGATTGGTCTGGTGGTGTTTTGTGGTCTGTGTGGATTGATCTGGTGGGGTTTTGTGGTCTGTGTGGATTGATCTGGTGGGGTTTTGTGGTCTGTGTGGATTGGTCTGGTGGCGTGTACCCAGCTTTTGGGGACTGTTCTGTTTGTGTGGCTCAGGAGTCACCAGTTATGTTGAGATTTCTGTCTCTTAAATATCTTGCTTTGTCTGTGTTGGGCGTAGTAAAGTGAGCACTGGTTCCTGAGGACTGGATTTAGGAACCAATTCAATTTCAGTTGAATTCTTTGTGATTTCATCTTATTTTCTCTATTTCCTAAAAATAATTCTGTTGTTTTTAAGAACATGTTGTTTTTTGTTTGCTGTCTGTGGGTTCACTCTCAAGCATTTGATTGGTTAGTTGTAGCTGTTTCGGAAATGTTAATCCTCATTTTATTTATATATTGAAATTCTTGCTCTCTCTCACTCTCTCTCACTCTCTCTCTCTCTCTCTCTCTCTCACACACACACACACACACACACACACACACACACACACACACACACACACACACACTGACGCTGTGGGTCGTCTGTGCAGGCCACGTATCGTCCAGTCCTGAAGCAGGTTCTGGAAGAGATCTTCAATCCAAGCCGTCCTGAGTGTCCTGACATTGAACACACTTCAGGGGGACTTACTGACCTGCTAAAGACTGGCATAAGCATGTTCATGAAGGTAATGCGCACACACACACACATATATATATACACACAGTATATATTCTAATACACTAGAACAAATACACTAGGTGATAACATCACTTCGCCTGCACAGACATGTATGTGCGTGGGACCCTTTAACTGGGTTCTATGTGAGAGTGTAAATAAATCGGTTTAGTTTCTAGCTGAGATTTATATTAGTTAAGTTAATGTAATTGTAGTGTAATGTAAAGTTAAGCTAATTAAGATAATATAATTGGGATTAAGGCTTGTTAGGCTAATGTAAATGATGCTTAATTTAGTTCGGATAATGTAATTGAGACAAAGTTAAGTTGGCTTAATGTGGGTTGGGTTAGATTCACGACTAGTGCAGTGTTGTGAGTATGTCGGGTCCACAGTCTGCTCTGTCTGGTTTCACTGCATCTGTGTGTGTGTGTGTGTGTGTGTGTGTGTGTGTGTGTGTGTGTGTGTGTGTGTGTGTGTGTGTGCTCACATGCCGTGTTGCGTGTTCCACTCCATGGTAGCCCCATGCTCACATGCTCACCCACATGCATGTTCACATACAGACGTTCACATGACATCGCTGTGTGGGCGTGACCAGGCACATGGTCGTCCATGCCAGTCTGGTGTCCAGCGCAGCACATGGCAACACAGCCCTGCTCTAAGCCCCGCCCTCCCCTGCCTGCCCCCCCTTATTGCCTGATTGCTATTCGCAGGCTCACTACTCCACTCAGCCAATCATGTCTGCCCAGTCAGTCACGCACAGCAGGACTGACTGAGCCCCAGTGTGGCCTTCTCATATGGCACATCTGCTTGTGTGTGTGTGTGTGTGTGTGTGTGTGTGTGTGTGTGTGTGTGTGTGTGTGTGTGTGCGCTTTGATATGAGCGCTTCTTTCCTGTGTTGTGTGTATCTGGACTGAGAATCTCTCCAGGTGTGCATGTGTGCGCGCTCATGTGTTTACGTGTGTGTGCATGTGTGTCATAATGCATGGTTACGAGGTGTTATTGTGTGGAAACGTCCAATCTTACCCCAGCTCACCCACTGAGGAGTGACTCAGTCCACAGAGAGAGTGTTAAAGGGCTTTGGAGGTGGGACAGTTGTACAGACCGCTTCAGGTGCAGCAAACAAACTTTAAAAATGCATTTAATAAGCATTTTTTTGTTGTTGTTTTAAACTGTAATAGGTCACCCGGCCCCACCCAAGTGATCATCCATTGTTGTTTCTCTTCCTGGTGGGTGGAGTCACCCCGTCAGAGCTTCGCCTTATTCGCGAGGTTGTCTCCACCCATAAAGCAGGAACACAGGTGGGTATATAAACATAAATACCATTCAAAATGACCACAGTATATTTAAGAAGTAGTTCTGAAAGGAGGTCTGCCAGTGGTGCTGTACAGTAGTATCTGCCTATGGAGAGATCCCTACTATCTCCTTACTATCTCCCTATGGAGAGATCCTGAGAGATCCCTACTATCTCCTTATGGAGAGATCCCTACTATCTCCCTATGGAGAGATCCTGAGAGATCCCTACTATCTCCTTATGGAGAGATCCTGAGAGATCCCTACTATCTCCTTATGGAGAGATCCCTACTATCTCCTTATGGAGAGATCCTGAGAGATCCCTACTATCTTCTTACGGAGAAATCCCTATCATCTCCCTTCTGAGAGATCCCTACTATCTCCCTCATATAGTCTCTTCATACAGTCTCTCTAAAAGTTAGGGCTTAGGGTCAGAGGTCAGGCGTAGGCAGATTCTACTGTTTCAGCAAACTGGGTCTCAAAAGACATTTGGGTCCCATCAAGAAAAATTGTGTGTGTGTGTGTGTGTGTGTGTGTGTGTGTGTGTGTGTGTGTGTGTGTGTGTGTGTGTCTTTGCATACACACAAGCATTCTGACCTTCATTAGGACATCAGAACTTCCCTCTGCATTATTAACACTGCTCATTATCACAGTTTATAATCAAAGCTGAAGAACGAAAAGTGTGTGTGTGTGTGTGTGTGTGTGTGTGTGTGTGTGTGTGTGTGTCTCAAGATTGAATAGAGCTGTAATTGAGTCCAGTCTGAAGAAAAGGGCTGTTGTGGATCAAAGCTGTATGTCATGAATAAATCAGAAATCATAAAAGCGAGACCCAGGAAGGCTGTGGGGCCACACACACACCACGTTGAGCACACGCGTCCACGTGCCCTTCCTCTGCCACTCTGTGCTGCTTCACTAGGAGATTAATGGTGCATTTCAGGTCTGAAATGCCTAAGATCAAAAACCAAGCAAAACCTGCAGTAAATCTTCTTGGCTTCCTCCACACAACTGTTAAAGTTCAGATCACAATCATCTGTCCTTTAGACATGTGTGTCTGTGGGTTTGGCAAAGTTAGAACTCGCACTCTCCGTAAAATTTAAATCAATGATTTATTAAAAGCAGTTTTCAGACGATCCCTAAAAGTGTCTCTAGAATATAATGGCTGTCGCTGCACATTTCAACACTATATCAAATGGCTAATAAGATGCAGTATTCTAAACACATCATCATGATTGGATTGAACTATATTATGAGTATTATTTTGGTTTCATGCCATGTTTAGAAAGTTCTGAAAAACAGCTTAAAAAGGAATAATGGTGACCACCTCATCCAAGATTACTTCCATCAGAGGATTGGAGCGCCATCCACAGAGAGCGAGTCTGGCCTTCAGGTTTTAATCTCACTGAGCACAAGATAGAGCAAGAACGTTCACATCAGGAAAAGCCAGACACACATTGATTGGTTCGTTTGTGTGTGTTCGTGCGTGTGCGTATTTCTTTGTGAGCTATATTATGAGCCACATATTTTAAGGGTTTCAGATTAGGGTAGCCCAGGACTAGTCACTATGGCATTCACAGTGTCTTCCTTTCTCTACTGTGTGAGACCACCGTGAGACTTTGTGAGACATGTCTGTGTCTGTTGCAGGTTTTGGTGCTCTCTACCAGACTCCTGAGACCGGCTGATATTCCACACCTGCTGTTTAGGGCTGCCAGACTCTCACCTGATATTGGAGTTTGAGAGGAGAACACAGACCCCTCAAACATTCTCACTATCTGAAATGCCCAAAAATACATACACACACATTCCCAACACAACAGAATGCCTGGAGTTCGAAGAAGAGGTGGTTATAGGTACGGGATGGGGTAGGTAACTGAAATCAGAGTTGTGCCAGGAGTTGGTAATTATGTAGTCAAGTTAGGGACTGTGGTAATTGTGGGTACCTTATAAAGGACAATACGTTAAGAAACAAATGATCAGCGATGACTTTGTGGTCTGTTGTAATAAATCAGTGCTCAGAATTTCCAACACTGTTTAGAGTAAATACATATTTCATTGCATGTGACCAAAATCCATAAAAGGATGATCAGAAATGTAGAACTTTATTAATAAAGAGCCATGTGCATGTTTTGTTGGAAATGGAGTAAGACACTGGGGTTTTATGACTGTTCTCGTAAATGTGTGTGTCTGTCTCTACCCATCAGCATGAGACTGTCACACCGCAACACCCTTACACACTCGTACAAGTGGCCACGGTGCTCCTGCTCAGTCAGGTGCTACATTTTACATATATATACATGTTATACAAGTTCATATCAAATATTGCCATGACAATACTGTTTAACACACTGAATTGTATGGGGGAGTTGCCGTTTCGTGTTTGCTGGAATGCGAAGTTCAATGTGAATCAAACACACACACACCTTGATCCAACCCGCACCTGTATCTGTGATTAGGAATAGCTTCTGTATGTTGATGTAACTCAGCATGCTGCTTTCTGCTGAGGCACGGAATCCAGGTTCAGTGCAGCACCCTCGTTTTAAAGTGTGTGACACTGTTCTGAGCGGTGGCTTGCATGTTACCATGGCGCCCTGCACACTGGGTGAAGCAACTCCACCTGCACCATCGCCGGTGTGAATGTGCTGGTATTGAAGAGTAGAGCCAGAAAGGTCCATTCACACAGTTTTATTTGTACCCACAGTATTTTCAGCAAGAACCAATAAATAAGCTCAAGCCAAGTGGCCCGATAAAGTGCATAAAAAAACGCTTCTGTTGTTCAAATACACACTGATGAGTGTTTGATGGAGAAACTGCACAGTAACGGAGAGAAGCGAATCCCCACACACACACACACACTACAGCTTGCTACTTTAACAATGCTGGCTTTCAGCTCGTCTCTACCACGAGAGGTGAAAGCCTTGACCTCAGAAAGAAAAAGATGAAAAAGTCTAGCTGGCCTTTTATCAGAGCCACTAAAAATACTCCAATGTGTCCTTCACGAACTCTGTTGCCATGGGAAAGTCTGAAAGTCCACAGACATTATTGTGTGTGTGTGTGTGTGTGTGTGTGTGTGTGTAGTGTGTGTGTCCATATACACACCAAGTGTCCTTTGTAGTAGTCCTGGTTTAGACATTTAAACTAAGTCCCCAGAATCCAGCTGTAGCAGCTCTTCCAGGACTTACGACAGCACAGGTAGATTGCCCACCACCACCACCACCACAGGTCAAAGGTCACAAACTCGGTGGCAGCCTCTTTTTTCAGCAACTGCGTGCTCAGAGGTCGGCAGTCATCATTCAGATCCTGTCAGCTGACGTGCACCTGAGCTCAAAGGCGGGACAGAGGTTTCGCCTCCAGCATCAGCCTTGGGGTCGTGTCCGAGTCAGTGTTTCTGTGCCCTCCGCCGGGCCTCCCCCCCCGCCTTCACACAGAGGTGACTGTCCGCACCTTGGCCGACAGCACCTGTTTGAACCGCCTCTTCAGGTCCTGCATGTTGGGGGACTTGGGTCTGGGGATGAGGGGAGACCTCCTCTTCTCCGGCCCGGCCGAGGCTGTGGCCACGGGGGCCTGAGACGCCGGACACGGGGGCTGCTGCTTGGCCAGGTCCCTGCACAGCCTGTGAAAGGCACCGTGGACCTGGCTGTAGTCCTCCCTGGCAGACACCTCGTAGAAGGAGCAGCCCAGCGCAGACGCCAGCCGAGGGCCCTGCTGGCCGTCCACCCTCCTCACATGCAGCAGGTCGGCCTTATTGGCCAGCAGGATGATTGGCGGCATGCTGGATCTATCGGCATGCTTGCAGCTGACCAGCTGATGCAGCTGGCTAATGAGATCGAAGCTATGGTGGTCCGTCACCGAGTAGACCATAACCACAGCGTCTGCCCACTGAATGGAACGGGTCACGTGGTCAGTGTAGCTGAGTCCATTGGTGTTAACCTGAGAGAGAGAGTGAGAGAGAGAGGTCAGTTTTTTCACAGCAAATTGAACCTCGTTATGTGTCAGTCTTCTGCGTCAATCTGAACTGTACAGAAAACTACACGTTTTACCATCACTTTAATTGCCCATGACTAATTAAAGGAATATACAATTTTGAAGCCTATGACATCATTGGGCTCGGTGGCACGATGCGCGTGCGCCCACAGCCCCTTCACGCGGGTGATCTTCAAACTCCGAACAGCACCGCTTGGGTTTGGTGGTTCTGAGGCACGAGACCCGCGCTCGCGGCCCCACGCCAAGAGTGACGGCGAACTACCCGCCGATCAATTAATCCAAGTGTTACAAACGAACCCACGGGGACACAAAAGGAGAGCAGAGACAAAAGGCAGAGGTATGCGCTCTTGCAACACCAGCTGTCCAAAAGTTTAAACCCGCGTGGGAAAGATGCGACCTCGTCCCAACCAGCCCGATGGGTCCACGGAACCATCGTTTATAAAAGATAAATAGTAATCAGTAAACTTACTTCGACTCCCGGCGTGTCCTGAACCTGAATGGCCACTTGTTCTCCGTCGAGTTGGACCTCTCTGGAGTACAGGTTCCCTATAATACAAACAGCCCATTAACACATGACCATGTCACCGTTAGAGATCACGGTGCTGCTTCAAGTGTTTCAAGTCTCACCTGCGTTCCTCTCGTAGTCACCGATAAACCGTTTGGTGAGGAACCGAACGACAAGCGCTGTGAAGAAACGATAAAAGAGTTAACGGAGGAAGAACGGACGCCAAAAGCAACAGTATTACATTTGCGCGGTGTGAAAAGCTCGAACGATCATTTGTTGTTGAGCTCCAAACGGTTCAACATACCGGTTTTGCCAACGCCGCTTCCCCCGATCACCGCGATCTTCACGACCCTACTGGACAGGCACTCGGAGTTCGGGTACTCCACGATAGTGGACATGTTCTGAATCAGTCGCATTCTGCCAGATAAACTCTTTTACAACACAAATAAATTCCCCCCAAAAAAACTACAATATCCTCGAAGTGGATCAAATAGCATCAAATAATTCAGCCGTGCGTAAGAACGAAAGACTTGGCGTGTCTTCTGCTGGCGGCACCGGGTCCGGTTATTCCAGCGAAATGCGCAACAGATCCGCAGCTCGAGCTCGAACCACCGTTGGCACTTCGGAACTGTGAGCTGCGCGAGCGACTTTAGTACATTTATAGTAGCGCGGACGCGCTCGCTCGTGATTGGCTGCCACTGACAACAGTGACGCCCCCTCCCCCCGCCTCCCCCTTTCACGTGGATCAACAGGCTGCATTTTACAAGGGGGGGGGGGGAGTGACAGGTGGGTCAGCCCGAATGAACAGACAAAACAGCTTTTATTTGCCCGGGTCTGCGTCGGTTAATGTGCAGTACGGTCGACGAACGCCACCGCGACATTCAGTTTTGCGTCCTTTTATCATAATATGAGTCTTTGCGCTCAGCTGATGGCGCTTGTATACGTGCTAAGTGAAGGTCGATTAAACGTAGGCACTGGCCTGCCTGCATCAAGCGGTTGGCCTTGGCATTGTCGTGGCTCTCATACGGATAGCTTGCAAATGTTTAGTGCGTCAGAATCCGTTTTGTTTTCGGAGTAATGGAGTTTCTTTTGTTCTTTCTACTGTGAGTACCTGGACCAGGGGATGTTGCACGTGGAACCATGCATTTTTACATTCCGTTTCTTTGGTGTCATACATTTTGGACGCAGATCAAGCCCAGTTCAAGAATGTCAGTGTAAATCCCCCTTACCATCATAGTTGCACCATCATAGGTGCACAATCAGAACTCTACAGTCTCAAAACACACATCCAAAGCTTTATCATCAATAGTATTAGTAGTAGTAGCCTTGCCTGACCACATGGCTTGTATCAGTAGAACATATAGAGTTTTATGCCTACTTATGGCTTGTAATGAGATGATGCTGTGTACACTGTTGGAGATCCTGTACTCTAGCAGTAGTGTTTACAGTGCCCATCTGTTTGGCTGTGCTCTGTCTAAAATGTGTTTGGTCTGCTCTGCTGGGGTTTGGGGGCCTTGCATGTGGTAACATGCCCAAGACTTTCAGTAAGGGGTGGGTTTGGGGGGGGGGTGTATAGCGTGTGGGTGCTGAGGAATGCTCACTGCCGTATTCCAGAGAACCAATTCACTCATACACACACACACACACACACACACACACACAACTCAATTGCTTGTGCAGTCATCCTCCAGACGGGCCGTCATGCCACTGTAAGCCCGCCAGCCATTAGAACACAACACCCACCGTCCTGCGTGTAGCGGCTGTGCCCAGCTGTGCCCCAGGGGCTGTAGATAATGCTGCCAGATCACGGCCTCTTACATGTGGGCTTTATTTATGACACGCTTATGTCAGACTGTGTTTGGATTTTCAGTGTAACAGTTTTTCTGACTTTGTAGTGTGTGTGTGTGTGTGTGTGTGTGTGTGTGTGTGTGTGTGCACTAGTAGTAGGTGTACATGTGTTTAATGTCACTCTGCTATGCTCTGTGGTCTGTCAGGTAGCGTGCTTTAGAAGATTAAAGTCACAGACATGTTTTTGAACTGAGCAATATTTCCACACACACACACATACACACACACACACATAGTTTTGATAACGATGGGCACTCTGAATGTTCTCTCAGGCTCTGGCTGAGCAGCATGTATTTCTTTATTCCTTTCTTTGTCCCCCACTCCCCCCCCTCTCTCTCTCTCTCTTTCCCTCCCTCCCTCCCTCCCTCCCTCCCTCCCTCCCTTCTTCCTGTCTTTCGTCCACACCCGTGCGTTGGCCTGTGCAGGTATGTTGGCACTGGCTCCTGGGTGATTAGCAGCTGGTATGTACACTTGATAAGAGGGATGATGACAGGTGGCTCCTGGTGAAATTCAAAATTAATGGGGTTGATTTGCCAGAGTCGTGCTGTTAAGGTACATGCACACAGACACGCACACACACACAGACACGCACACACACACACTGCACATCAGAGTTCTTTCAGTGTCTGGCTCTTGTCCCTGTTTCCCACAGTGTCTATGAAAATGCTGTGTGTGTGTGTGTGTGTGTGTGTGTGTGTGTGTGTGTGTGTGTGTGTGTGTGTGTGTGTGTGTGTGTGTGTCTAATAAGGGGAAGTAAGACCGAATGTACCTGCTCAGTGGTTTGAAGTACTCTTGGCACTTTCAGAAAAATAATATATTAAATTTTGTTTTTTTTATTTCAGCAGGTAAACAAGATGCATTTTGGAACTCTTGGGCCTTCAGTGTAGGTGTGTGAGCAGTTATGATGAAGAGAAAGAGGAAGGAACTCGGGGGTAGAGGAAGAGGCTTATAGGTAACTGGAGAGCACAGCAGAGACACCGTTGATGAAATGGCAAGGACGATGAAGACGGAGAGAAGTGAAGGACAAGAGACAGCAGGATGAGGGACAGAGCAGCAGGACAAGGGACCGCGTCTGAGGAAACACTGATGTCCAGTCTTCTAAACATGACTTTAGCGCATGTGCCTCCTGTTCATAGCTGTGTTCTTGTAGGACAGTTGCTTTTGCTCTGTTGTCACACCTATTAAAAGGGCCTGTTTAGTTTCGACTCTGTGTGTTATGTAGCTTACAGCTCTGCCTGGCCAGTGGATGTAGTGTTAGCGACTGCCGCCACTCTAGTCTGCTAACAAAGGCCCCACTAATGGGCACGTGCTAATTGCTCACATGCTAGCCCACTAACAAAGGCTCCAGGTGCAGAACAGGTCTTATGGAGGCGTCGATGCGCTCCTGGGACTTGAGCAGTGAAGTCGTTCCATGTTTAACGTCTCGTTGAGGAGACAACGCGACAGGCTCTGTGCTGTGTTGACACTCGGATGACGTACCCAGCCACCCACCCGGTGGCTACTAGCATCTTTATAGCACTGGCTTCACTCTCTTCATTGTACACTTCTTTGTTCTGATCCCTGGACTCTTGAGGCATTCCTATTAATAATGTAAGGTTCAGATTCAGGAAGGAGAAGCTGATATGAACATCACTGTCTACCTGGAGCTGTTTGTTTGGCATAATAGAAAGTGTTGACTTGAACACTACAGTAATCCCCTTCACTGCTGCACCCTTCTTCAGAGGGAAGAGAGACAAAGGCTTTGGTGTTCTGAGAAGAATGCTTCATTCTTATTCATTATAATTTTTATTTTACAGTATCAGTCATATCTACAGGGGCCAATACATCCTACACTGTAATACACTTCTGTACTAAACAGGAGGTTTTCTTTGTTTGCCGGCTAGCATACAAATAATTAGATGGCTCTGTGTGGTGATTTTGGGCCTCACGTGGGTTATCAGTGTGTGTTTGTATAGAGTGACTGTGGGACGGGGTGTCCTTGTGTTAAATGAGGCAGCTTTAGAATCAGTCCACAGTGGGACAGGAGAGACGGCAGGAATACGAGTGGGAGGTGTCACTCACAGGCTTAACAAAAGAAGTGGAGGAGGGCAAGTTAGAAGTGGGGTAATAGAACCATCCTTCTGGGGGGGGGGGGGGGGGGGGGGGGGGTGTAATCCCTGAGTGATCAGGGGAGGTGGAGTAGATATGAGGGGTATGGTGTGGAATGTAGGGGGGTAACACAGAAAGTGTGTGTGTGTGTGTGTGTGTGTGTGTGTGTGTGTGTGTGTGTGTGTGTGTGTGTGTGTGTGTGTGTGTGTGTGTGTGTGTGTGTCTGTGTGTGTGTGTCTGTGTGTGTGTGCTCTTTCAGTTCATTGTCAGGGAGTGTCCTTAATTAACACATGATGATTTGTTTCCTGCACTCAGAATAAGACTTACATTGCTTAATTGTTATACTTCAGAAATCTTAGATCAACCGATTAAAGTCGAAGTGACTTCAAAGATCGCCTGTGTTCAAAAAGCACTGCTGTGTTCTGCCCTTCTGTGCTGTGGGAGCCTGTGCTCTGACACAGCCATGAGAATCCGAGGAAAGTATACTTGAGGTACCTGAGGCAGGAGAGAGTAGCTGAGGTAGGAGAGGTAGGAGAGAGTAGCTGAGGCAGGAAAGAGTAGCTGAAGTAGGAGAGAGTAGCTGAGGCAGGAGAGGTAGGAGAGAGTAACTGAGGCAGGAGAGAGTAGCTGAGGCAGGAGAGAGTAGCTGAGGTAGGAGAGAGTAACTGAGGCAGGAGAGAGTAGCTGAGGCAGGAGAGAGTAGCTGAGGTAGGAGAGAGTAGCTGAGGCAGGAGAGAGTAGCTGAGGTAGGAGAGAGTAGCTGAGGCAGGAGAGAGTAGCTGAGGTAGGAGAGAGTAGCTGAGGCAGGAGAGAGTAGCTGAGGCAGGAGAGGTAGGAGAGAGTAACTGAGGCAGGAGAGAGTAGCTGAGGTAGGAGAGGTAGGAGAGAGTAACTGAGGCAGGAGAGAGTCGCTGAGGCAGGAGAGAGTAGCTGAGGTAGGAGAGAGTAGCTGAGGCAGGAGAGAGTAACTGAGGTAGGAGAGAGTAACTGAGGTAGGAGAGAGTAACTGAGGTAGGAGAGAGTAGCTGAGGCAGGAGAGAGTAGCAGAGGTAGGAGAGGTAGGAGAGAGTAGCTGAGGCTGGAGAGAGTAGCTGAGGCAGGAGAGAGTAGCTGAGGCAGGAGAGGTAGGAGAGAGTAACTGAGGTAGGAGAGAGTAGCTGAGGCAGGAGAGAGTAGCTGAGGCAGGAGAGAGTAGCTGAGGCAGGAGAGGTAGGAGAGAGTAGCTGAGGCAGGAGAGGTAGGAGAGAGGAGCTGAGGTAGGAGAGGAACCTCTGGAGTAGTGGCTCCACACAAGAGCCTCTGCCAGTCCTCTGTAAGAACCTCCTCTCCATTGTAGGTCTGATTTGTTGTTATGAATGAATTTTCATCAACGTCAAAGTAATTTGTTTAGGTGAAACTTGACTATAAAACTGATTAGTGATCTAAGCCTTTTATGTCCAGCTGTTGATTCATTGTTAAAACCATTCTGTACTATAATCACAGTCAAACGTTTCATGTAGCGTAATCAAAGGTTTCTTGTGCTAACTTCAAATATTCTTTAATGACAGATCTTTAATTAGCAGAGCAAATTCACTTAAGGTTTCTCTTCTATGTGGATTGAAGTATTTTAGAGGTGCCTTTTCACCTTTCAAAAAAGCTTTTTAGTTCCTGAACGTTTGAAATCTTGAAGTAGTTCTAACAGTTTGTTCTCGATTTCATGTGAACCCTCAGTTGCTAAGTTTCGCTTCCAGATTAGTTACTGGGCAGACAGCAGACTGAGTTGTTTCATTCTCTAAATTAAGTGTGCCTCTGTGAAATCTCTGTGTGCTATTTTCACCCAGCATGAACTGTGAGTTTTATAGCAAGAAAGTGATTCCATCATGATGACAACTTTGCAAAAAACAGCTAAAATCAAGCAATGTTTTACATTCATTACACTGAAATAATACAATCATGTAATGCATCTGTTTGCTTCCTCAAGAAAAAAAAGAATAATAAATGCCTGGTTCCCCATTTTCAGAATCAGAATTGGACTTCATCAGCCAAATATCTTCATGCAGAGATGGAATGAGCATTTGGTACCACTGTCTCCACAGCATCCGACAGAATTTAGAAAAACATCGTAAACATTGTTAAACACGCTCACACAGGCATGCTAACATTCTAGAACACATTACAAACGGAAGGGCAGAAGAAATTCTGTGACATCCTACAATGAGTATCTTACTTTGTAGCTTCCGTTAAAACATTAACGTAAGATCCTTCATCCTCTGTATATAGTACATTAATATTTTTAGTATAGCTTATTATTTTGTTGCCTAAAAATGCTAACATCTAATATTCAGTGTTACTCATAATTTGATTGTTAAGTATGATGTTTTTCCTCTCCAATGGCCTGGATAACTGCTGTTATTTTTGTCCAGGTGCTACAGAGGTCAAAAACTTTAAAATATGAAGATGTAAGACTACAGATAAATCTATCCATCCATCCATCCATCCATCCATCCATCTATCCATCACAAACAGAAGCATTATGTATCCCACCAGTGCTTCACTTAGCTCATGTGTCATTAGTGGTGTAACTGCACACTTAACCAGCGGCCATTTCATTAGCATTTGGAGTTGAATCACTGGCTGACTGTTTACATTTGACAAAGCATGGTGGTGTTGTTATTGATGATGTTGTTGTTGATAAGCGATCTCTTTCAGCCAGACTGCTTTGTGTGGGCATTGATCTGCTTTCTTCACAAAACTTCCTTAAGGAATGCAGGGATGCCAGAGAGCTCTCGTGTCCTGCTCACCTCAGTCACACACTCGTTACTACCCTTTCTGCCCCTGGAAACTCTTCTGCCTCCCTGGATCGACAAAGGATGAGAGGTTGTTTTTTTCTCATTGAAATGTTAACAATCAAACGTGTTGGGCTATTCGCATTCCCCTGCATGTGAACACACTGAGAGTTGCTTGAGGATGGGGGGTTGTTAGGGTCTGAATTACAATACCACACACACACACACACACACACACACACACACACACACACACACACACAAGGGGTGGAATGTGCCCAAGGCTATTACAGTATTGAGTGTTAGTGGCAGACTCAGCAGGCCAGAGAAGCTCTCACATACCTGGACAGAACTGAAGCATGAAACACTGGCTAATGACCACACCAACACTGCCAATAAGACACTGTTGTACATTTTGCTGTATGTGTGTGTGTGTGTGTGTGTGTGTGTTTGTGAGTGTGTGTGTGTGTGTGTGTGTGTGTGTGTGTGTGTGTGTGTGTGTGTGTGTGTGTGTGTGTGTGTGTGTGTGTGTGTGTGTTTGTGAGTGTGTGTGTGTGTGTGTGTGTGTTTGTGAGTGTGTGTGTGTGTGTGTGTGTGTGTGTGTGTGTGTGTGTGTGTGTGTGTGTGTGTGTGTGTGTGTGTGTGTGTGTGAGGGAGGGAGGCTATGTGATGTGACAAGTCACCTAAACGGCGTCCTGCTTGTTTTAATTCTTGCCCTCTGGCTTCTTTGTATGAGTGGTTGTTCTCCACAGCTCCCCCACAGTCCGCCCATAGAAACGCCTCAGTGAGGTGTAAATATTTATAACAATCTGTAAATATTTATTGCGGATTCTTCACTGTTTAAACTATCAACAATCAACAGAATTTTAATACTTTTGCAAATATCTGATTTTTCAAGCAATGACACTTTAAAAATAAAAGCACAGAGCACAACTGTATGTTACATAAACTTTTGTAAACACTTTAAATACAGTCATATTTATCAGTTGTCTGATAAGCAGAAGGCCATAGGACCAGAGTCCTTTGTTGATATAATGGTATTGTTAGGCTCTAAGAGACAAAAGCTGACTATGTCCTCTTGATGGGGGACTTGATGGGGGGAGGTTGAATGGGGGGGGGGGGGGGGGGGGGGGCTGTAGCAACAAAGCTCCAGAAGTGATCATGGAGCATATATTGAAGAGTTACCAACTTCACTGGTTATGAAATATCATAAGCCACTGGTAATCCTCATAGCTGACCTCATAGCTTCGATAATCTCTCACCTTCCCCCATCAGTTTATGTGTCTGTCTAGCTATATTTTCATTTAATGACTTCTCTCCCACTGCTTCACACACACATGTCCACACAGCATTGACTAGACAAAAGTAACTGTAACTGACTTGGTATTGAATGAAAGGGATTGTGGGTATAGAGAGAGGAGGGAGTGAGGACGTGTGATTAGTGACTATTACTTAAGGGTTGATTCATACAAACACCCACACATTTTCGAACACAATAGCACTCTGATGTGACACATTTTCACTTCTACCACTGCAGGTGTGTGTTTGTATATGTGTGTGAGAGAGAAAGCAAGAGACAGAGTTTGTAAGTGGGTGTGTTTGTCAGGAACTATTGGCCTGTGTGTGGCTATGTTAGTGTCAGCACTAAATGTGCTTCAGCTGCCGTGAATCTGCTGTGTGGTGTGTGCATATGTGTGTGTGTGTGGGTAGATGTTTGTGTGTGTTCTAGTCTGTGGGTGCTTGCAGTATTTTGGGTTTCAGCTGTTTGTATGGTTTGGTGTTTGTGCACCTCAACTGTTTTTATGCATAGTCACATCTTTCTGTCAGCACTGTCTATCTGTGTGTGTGTGTGTGTATGCCCTACCTCCTGTCTGAACTAAACAGAGAGATGAAAGGGGCAATGTATCGACATTACCCAGAGCCCCCTGGCCTCCTTGATGAGACCCAGCCATGCAAGCCCCTTCACCTCTGCCCCACCCCTCACCTCTGCCCCACCCTTCACCTCTGCCCCGCCCCTCACCTCTGCCCCACCCTTCACCTCTGCCCCGCCCTCACCCTCACCTCACTTCTTTCTGGTGAGTTGCATAATTTCCAAAAATAGTTTTATCCACCAAGCCCCTAGTCCTCAAGAGAAAGCTTGTTATGGTTACAGTATGTTTTCATAGTAAACAGTACAGTCTAATGACATTGTCCACATTTCACAGGCACACACACACACGGCCCCCATACATGTCAAAGTGTGTGGGATTTGTGGGGTGCGTAGCAGGACAGGAGTTTGTTCTCTAGGTAGAGAACCCACTTTATTTGGGTTCTGTGTGGTGCAGTGTGTCTTTGATTATTGACTTCTGTATGCATAACACATCAGACTGCTGTGTACAAACACCATGTTGTTTTGTGTTTTCTAAAGCTTTGCCAAGGTCCTTTAATTTCTTAAGGTGAGGATGTGTGTTCATCAAGATAGGGGCGTATATTCTTCAAGGAAGGAGGCTGTGTTCTTCAAGTTGTCTTGAAGGTATCTTGGTACGTCTTCCTTAAGGCAAGGAAGTGTGATCTTCAAGAAGCTTAGCTGTCTTTTCATCCTGTTCATCTCTTCATCAAGTTATGATTGAAATTCAGTTTTCAGTGAAGCTATGAGGTTCTTCTAAATTAGGTTCTTCTCAGTGAGATTTTTCTAAATCAGGTTCTTCTCAATGAGGTTCTTCAAAACAAGATCCTTCTCAATGAGGCTCTTCTAAATGAGGTTCTTCTCAGTGAGGTTCTTCTCAATGAGACTCCAGTCTGTAGCGTTCTGCTGGTAGATACTGGGTCTGATGGCTAATACATGATAATTGTAAGGATACAGGGACTCTAAACTATTCTTGAAGGCAGAAGCTTTTTTTTTAACTGACAGTTTTTAACTGTCAACACAGTCTAAACTGCAACATTAGAATTGTATAATTGTAGGGAACATCCCACCTTTTGTGTGTGTGTGTGTGTGTGTGTGTGTGTGTGTGTGTGTGTGTGTGTGTGTGTGTGTGTGTGTGTGTGAGAACAGATGACTCAGAGGAGCCTGGAAACCACTGTGATTAGGGAGCTGAGAACCTGCTGTAATCAGCACTGCCCAGAGGATCTTGTGGACCAGGGCCAGCCTGGTTCAGAGGGGACAGTCTGACTGATTCACATCAGCCTTAAACTGATTCACATCAGCCTTAAACTGATTCACATCAGCCTTAAACTGATTCCAATTTGTATTGATCCAACACGGACACTGAGATGGATTAACATGAGGACCAAAATGATTCTCTACAAATCAGTTTGATTCACTACTATGGGAAAGAAAGGTTCAGCCAAAGTTCAAACACGCACGTCTGTGTGAGACTCTTGCAGTCCTTTGCCTCAGCTGCTGGTGACTTTCATGTTTTGGTTGTGTTGGTAACGGTGCCATCATGTTCTGAACACATTATTACTGACTGTTTGTTCACCCGGAAACCATTAATTGAGACATTTGCCATTTTCTTCAAGGAAGAGAAACAGCCTCAATTATACAGAGTGTTGATTTCAACTTATTTCCTGCCCACCATTCTGTGCACGTGTGTACCACAGCCCCCTAGTAATCACTAGTGTGTGTGTGTGTGTGTGTGTGTGTGTGTGTGTGTGTATGTGTGTGTGTGTGTGTGTGTGTGTGTGTGTGTGTATTTTCATTTCACAGATGGGTAAATGCAGAGAACTAATTCCAATTGGGGTGTAAATCACAATTGGCAATGTTGGTGACTTAATCTAATCAGAGTCAAAGATGTCCAAGCATGAAATGATCTGTGGACTTAGGAATATGCGACCAGCCCTTACAAACCCAAAACATCAAACCAGAATGCTAGGACTGCTTGGTGGTGGACCTGAACGTTCTCAACATATCAAATAAGGTGTGTGTGAAGGGAAGAGGCTGGAGGGGTGGAGAAGTGGGAGGTGTAGGGTGGAGGTGTAGGGAGGGGTGTGGAAGGGGGTGGTGTAACTAATGAAAGGTTGATCAATAAAGGAAAACCCATCAGACTATTATGTGTCCATTACAAAATGCAATCTCCTCTTTACACAGCTCATGATAGAGGCTACAGATGTGATAGGCTATCCTGCTGGTTAATCTCCAGAACTGAACAGTGCATACACATATGCACACACACACACACACACACACACACACACACACACACACACACACACACACACACACACACACACATTTTCATACACATCATTCCAAATATTTAGGGCAGAAGTATAGATCTTCACGCATACATACTGTGACATGTCATCATCATTATCATCTGTGTCCATCACCTAATCTCACTGTCCATCATCTCATCTCAGTGTCCATCACCTAATCTCACTGTCCATCATCTCATCTCAGTGTCCATCACCTAATCTCACTGTCCATCATCTCATCTCAGTGTCCATCACCTAATCTCACTGTCCATCATCTCATCTCAGTGTCCATCACCTAATCTCACTGTCCATCATCTCATCTCAGTGTCCATCACCTAATCTCAGTGTCCATCATCTCATCTCAGTATTTGGATTTCCATTGAAACACATCACACAGTCCTCTCTCTTGTTTTCTGTTGTGGTACTCTGACTGACACACGGTGAGGACACGTGGTGTGAACGAGCACCAGCTGGTTCTCAGTATGGTTTACACCCCGCAATGTACTCACACGCACAGCACACACATGCTGCACTTACAGTTTTTCTCAGTCGGTTTGGTTCATTTCTCAGATCAGAATTGAAATTCTCAAAACAGTTCATTCAGTCTCCACATCTCCTTGTCACTTGTGCACATCATAATTGAATTTCTCCTTGTGTTTAACATTTTCCAAATGCTTTTGTACATATTGCTAATGGACATGGGCAGTTGTCTGTTGTTTTTTACATTATGTGTTGCTTATGTCATGTTTATCAAAATGTGTTGTATGGATTGGCTGTTGAATTGTCTTACCCTCCCAAACATTTACTCTTTAGGTCATTGCCTAGGTCATTATATGCAAAAGTGCTGAACATGTTGTCATAATCTCTACGGCATCATTTTACATTTATTTAGTTAATTTTTGTGTTACATTTTGGTAATTTATCCTAATTTGATTAAATTGTTTGCAAGTGAACATTCAGTTACAGTAAGAAAGGGAATTGGTGAAGGCTTAGATCAACCAATGGTCTCAACCACAGGTCAGAGGTGCGTCTCATGAACCTTTACTGTAATTGGCAAACATTTATAGACGCTAAACACGGCAGTATCACAAAGTCTCATAATGGAAAGACAAAGCCATGTATAGGGTGAACAGTCAATAGGAGAAGTAAGACTGTGGTGTAGAGGGGTAAGACTATATGGTGTAGATGGGTAAGACTGTGTGGTGTAAGGCTGAGGGGACAAAACAGTGAAATACAGTAAGGGCAACAATTGTGGACCATGTTTTACATGTAAGTCATGGTCTCACAATGGCTGAAGCTGGTTGCTGGGTGCAGCCGAATATTGGAAGATCAACTGTGTCTTCAATCGTTCAAACATTTCATAGAGAAAACATGTATGTACTGTAATTCAGAAATGTGCTCTTTGCTGTAATGCTGCACATTGATATACTTTCTGACATGTTATTCTTTTTTTTTTGCATTTTTGCATTCTTATACCATATAGGATATCAAGACTAGCTCATAGTGGTAGCAGAGGTTAAATTTTCACACAGCAAGAGGAGGCTGTATGTGCTCAGGTTGTTTTGAATGTGTAGAATAAGATTCTAATTTTGCAGTTTTTCCAGTCAGTTGCCTGTCTTTTCTGAATTTCAGTCAGTGTTTTTGTCAACAAATTGCAGTGCGAACAATACTGTCAAACAATATTGCTGTACAAATTTGATTCCAGTCCAATTTCTTGCTATCAGTCTCCCACATACAGTCATGTGTAACTTTGTGTTCCATCTAAGTGTGTATGTGTGTACCATGCATTTGATATACCACAGAATGTGCAGCGTTCTTGAAATCAAAAGCTTAGCTAGTTTCCATCAGAATATACAGTCTACAATGACTGTGACTTATAGTTGCACTGACAACATGACTAAGTATTTTGACTGCCTTGTTCATAGGCGATGGCACACAGACTAGATATTCTGATGGCACTGACAAATCGACTGACCTAAATATTTGATTTTGGGGCAAAAACAAAGAATTTTGAGTGAAGTATGTGATTTTGCCAGTATTTTATTGAGTTTTGCTGTTTGCACTAACTGTTTTGAGTAATGCACTAGTTGTGATGCCAATGTAAATCATGATGTGAGAAATGAACCAAACTGACTGGGAAAAACTGTAACACACTCGCACGTTCCTTATCAATCAGATGCACATCAGCGTAACCGTATTCACACATCAAACTAACACACTAATGCAAACTAATGCAAGAACACACACACACACACACAGTTTAAGAGAGCGAGAGTTTGTTTTTATTGTTGTTGGAGTTGTTTGGCTCACTGTAGTAGGTCCCTACTCAGTTCCTGTGCATCCTGTGTGTCCTGTGTCTGTGTGTCCTGCATGCATACCTGTCAAGTCTCCCGTATTTTACCCCTCTTTCCCGTCGTCCTCCCGTATTTATATTTTCCCATAAAGTCCTGTGTGTCCTGTGTCCTGTGTGTCCTGTGCGTGTCCTGTGTGTGTCCTGTGTATCCTCTGTCCTGTCCCCTCCCTGGTGGATGTAGGCCTGACACATGCAGCTTCATCCCTCAGTGTCCGATTATGATTTTACAGCTGAAGTGTATTCTTGATGCCCAAGGTTACTCTCTGACGGGTGTGTTATGTGTGTGTGTGTGTGTGTGTGTGTGTGCGCGCGCATGAGCAGATACACGCTCACATGATTGCATACGTCATCAGAGGTCCACACAGCATGGGTGAGTAATTGAACCTTTATTTTGGAGTTCTAGTGGATTCGGGTCTGCGTGTTTGGAGTCTCTTCTGAACTAGACCTCTTGGACTGCTGCCTCCGTTAACCATGTGCAAGGACCTCAAAGCTGAAACAACCTCTCAGTGTTTTCTGTTAACACACTCACGCCAATTAACATTCAAGTTGATGCTCTGCTAGATTACTGCTTTGATCTCCTCCGAGATTATTTTCTATTGACACCCCAAGGCCTAGTTTTGTGATGGCAATAGTCTGATAATATCTTGCATTGCCAGTTTGAACAAGAAGAATACGGAGAAAGCAAAGATGTCCATGTTGGTGTGTTTAAGGCTCATGTAGTGCACAGACAGTGATGATCAGAAGAATCTCCATTGCTGCATTCCTGCTTTTGCCTTTATTACCAAGAGACAATTGTGTTGCCACCAGCTATTCTACATCATTACAAGCTGAACTCACATGTGATTTTCGTGATACACAATACAGATGAAAGACCTAAAACAGATGGAAAATATATCGATGTGTATCGTGTCACAGAGAGAGGGAAAGCATTCCAACCACTTCCACGCTAGTGATGGTGGGTATTGCGGTCTGGGCTGTCCAGGCGGGTTTCCCCCAGGACTCTTCATCACACAGACGGGTCAGCCTAAAAGAGCATCCTGTACCCTCAGCTCTCTGGCCTCCTCTCACGAACGCACGTTCAGACAAATCAGTAACAGTCACCACAGACAGCATGAGACAGAGACAGAGACAGAGACAGAGACAGGGGGTTCTGAGACATGACACACCCTCTCAGTCCATGAAGCCCGAGATGGAAGACGTGAGTAGGAACCAAGGGCTGCAGGAAATTAGACGTGATACACGTGACCAAATAAGGCGTGGTCTACGTGACCAAATAAGGCATGGTCTACGTGACCAAATAATAGATAGATAGATAGATAGATAGATAGATAGATAGATAGATAGATAGATAGATAGATAGATAGATAGATAGATAGATAGATCGATCGATCGATCTTTATTGATCCCTTTGGGAGGTTTCCTTCAGGGAAATTAAGGTGTGGTCTACGTGACCAAATAAGGCGTGGTCTACGTGACCAAATAAGGCATAGTTCACGTGACCAAATAAAGCATGGTCTACGTGACCAAATAAGGCGTGGTCTACGTGACCAAATAAGGCATGGTCCACGTGACCAAATAAGGCGTGGTCTATGTGACCAAATAAGGTGTGGTCTACGTGACCAAATAAGGTGTGATCTATGTGACCAAATAAGGCGTGGTCTACGTGGTTCCCGACCCAGGAAATGATGCAAAACACAGATCTCTAAGGGTGGAGAGGTGTAGAGTGAGGAGAGAGAAGACCACGCTGCACAAACACTACACAGATTTGACAATAAAAGTGAAAACGGTGGTGGGGGGGGTGGTACGGAGGTGGGGGGGTGGTACGGTGGTGGGGGGGGTGGTACGGTGGTGGGGGGGTGGTACGGTGGTGGGGGGGGGTGGTACGGTGGTGGGGGGGTCTGGCAGGGCTGGCGGCTGACGGCAGAAGAAAAGCTCCATCGTTCCTCATGGTCTTTCTACTGCTTCTGCTGAAAGTGAAAATCCCTTTGTGTGAATTTGGGAACATTTGAACCACAAGTCACTGTGAGCAGATGAGACTAAAGTTGCTTCAGACACACGGAGCACTTCAGATTCTCATGCAGCTCAGTGAAAGCAGGACAGTGTTAGTCTGGCCTTGAACACTTTCAACTCTCTCTTTCATTTAAATTCCATTCCTGTCTGTCTGTCTGTCTCTCTCTCTCTGTCTTGTTCACTGTACAGCATCTGTGTGTAGTTAACGTCTGAGTCATGAGACATGGAGAATAAAGTCAAGTCAGGCATAAGCTCTTTCTGTCACACACACACACACACACACACACACACACACACACACACACACACACACACACACACACACACACACACACACACACACTGTGGCCGTCTTATGTAGCAGATATATCACTTGACACCTACTGCTTTTATTTCTAGGTCACATATGCACCAGCTCATTTATTTTTCTCATTCATACAGAGAGAGAGAGAGGGAGGGAGAGAGAGGAGGGAGAGAGGAAGAGAGAGAGAGAGAGAGAGAGAGAGAGAGAGAGAGAGAGAGAGAGAGAGAGAGAGAGAGAGACTTCCATTCACCATCAGGTGGTGAAGATAAACTCAAATGCCCTCACCAAAACACATGCACATACACACTGGGGTCTTTGTTCAATTGTTGCTATGGCAGCCACCTCTGTCTCTCAGGTGACCAAACCTTCATATGTAGTATTTCAAGTTCAGGGTGACAGAGACAGATCCCCCCCCTTCCTGGATCTGTCTCTGTCACCCCTTTGTCTCACTCTCTCATTATATCTGTCTCACTTTCTGTCAGTCTCGGTCTTGCTCATTCTTTTTCCTTTTTCTCACTTTCTTTCTCATTCACCTTCCTTCGCTCTCTCTCTCTCTCTCTCTCTTTCTCTCTCTCTCTGAGACTGAAAAGGCTCTGCGTGCAAGTCCAGTGCAGAAGTGTGTTTGTCCTCCCCAGCATGTCATCTGTGCTCAGAACCCTTCACCCTGCTAGTGCACAGCTGTGCTCAGAGAGACCTTCACCCTGCTAGTGCATAGAAAGAGCCACAAATGTCTCTTCCTTCATTCACTATGACAGTGGTTCATCACCTTGCCTTCTTCATATCAGCATGGCCAAGAATAACCCACAGCACGCACACACACACACACACACACAGGGCAGTGTTTATCATGTCAGGAGGACATGTTGGGATGGACTCCAGATGTCTTATTGGAACACTCTGTCCCGTGCCCTTAAACAGGATCAGTGTCACGCCTGCTCCACTAATCCACATTCACACATTCATACATTTTTATTCTTAATGGATCTGTTTTGAATCCTCAGTTTGTCTGATGCCATGTTACTACACAAAGCTGTGTGTTATATTTGAGTTTCAAGTGTTCTGAAGGAGAAACTCCTGCTTTGACCTCCCCCCTCTTTTGACCTCTGTTTCTCCTCTTTCACCTTTGTTCCTCTTCCTCTTCCCCTCTCTCTCCTCTTTTCACTAGCACCAGAACACACACTCCTTTCCAAAACATCTGGCAACAGCACAGTAGAGAACTGGTTTGTCTCCAGGATGCAAAAGATGCAAGGCTTGTCCCATCCATCACCAAAGTTCCACTTACACCAGAGATCAAGCGTAGAGCTCAAGGTGAACTCACCAGAGCAGCCTTGAAAGGCCCTTGGGTACGACCCTGCCTTCTCTTCCAGACCCACTCCACCTACATCCACCTGCTTCACCGCACTGACTCCACCCCTCAGTGCTGGCATCACTCAACCCACAGACTGATGGACAGCTCTATCCACCAATGACGACCCGCTACCAGTGGCCCCTGGGTGAAATTATACAACCCTCTACTGCTAAAATGAAATGAAGAGTGGAAACCCAGAGGTTACGTCCTGATGAAAGACCCGGTTAGGTTAGACTACGCTGATCTTTCATTACCTTCCCCTGCCTTACATAACTGTTCCCTCCAAACGTACAAACCCTTTTATTACAGGCTATTAATCGTTTAGTCACTCTGGTGTCTGGCCAGTTCTCCTCCAATCAGAGTGGAAGAGCCCGTTTTATTGGGGCTTTATAGAAGAACAGAGTACTGGCGCCCTGCCTGTTGGCTGTATGTGGCCATGCAGAGACACATGTGCAGTGGTACATAGTTTGGAGAGGAAATGGGCAGACAAGCCCAAAGCCTCCCTGGGCGGGGCTGGCCCGGCCAAGATGGGCTGGGTCAGGGTAGATTACCTTCAAACACTGATGTTGAGTCAAGCACTAATATTTTCATGGAGGCTGTAATATCAATTTCTATACATGCTATACAATATTTCCATTTTCTTGAAATCAGAGAAAACTGTTTAGCTGAACTGCCTGTCTCCTGGAAAGAGAATTCCTCTAAATAATATCAGACACCACGTCTCTTCTGCTCGTCTCTCAGACGCTACTGTTGATAGTATCATCGGCGCAGGAGTATGTAAGACTCAGACTGCTGCGAGATTTAGAAGTTGCTGGTCTTATGATTCAGCTGCAACAGTGACGTTCACTTCCCTGGTGACTGGGGAGGGAAACCCTGTACAGGAACAGTCAGCCAAGCACCCTACAAGTCATTCCTTCTTGCCGTGAAGCCACTTTTACAGTGATTTTTAAAAACTATTTGCTGTATGTGTAAAGTAATTTGTATGGTGGGCTTGCTGGATCAATGAGACCTGTTGCAGACAGACCGTTCTGAGTGCAAAGAATGGGTTGTTTTCCGTAGGAAAGGCAAAATGAGAATCCCAGTTAACCTGTGGAGGGTTAGTCTTTCCACACACACTGGCAGGTACACTTCAACAGAACTGCATGTGTGTGTGTGAAAAACAGATGACGTTCATGTGATATATTTGAAAGGTGTCAATGTACTGGCAAGTAGTGCAATAACAACCAGCAACAATCGTCCGTCACAGAGCTGCAAGCCAGTTTGAAAAAAAATTAAGAATTCAATCAAGATACATTAATATAACAGTCAATATTCAAAACCTTAGTTAAGACAGAAATATAAATCAATATTAAAACCTTATTTACTTTAGACAGTAATACTCAATATTCAAAACCTTTAGTTAAGACAGTAATATGATGGTCAATATTGAACCCTTATTTAGTTAAGACAGTAATATGAGTTTTGTGCAAGGGCAATGTTTCTTTTTAGAGTGCAAAAACAGAACTTTTAATATTTTCACATCTTTTGCTGTAAAGGTTTTGAGTTTTTTTTTATGCAATTGGGTCTTATATCTAAGAGTAAAGGCAAACTCATTTTGACACACTGCAAATGTGTGTGGGGGGGAAACCCAGACTATCCGTGTGCTTAAACCCCCCCTGTGTAATGTCACGTTTCTTAACAGGAACAGAAAGCTCCAAGCACCCTGGAGGAGCAGAGCAGCAACTTGACCAGAACTGAACGTCCTGGTGGGTCCGTGTTCACATCAACTAATAGGCTATTTCAAACAGCCATCTCCACCTGCCCAGTCAACCCTAATCACAGAGCCGTTTAACAGTGGCATTCTGTGTAGTCTCTGAACCTCTAGCCTTTAGATCAGACACGTGATAGTAAATTAGCTGTCTGCCATAGTATGGTTGCACACAATCTTAACTGTACATTGTACAAAGCTTTTTCATTCTGTTCATTTAAATATAAACTCAAATATAAACCAAAATACTTTTCAGTATTCCTCAGCAATACCTTTTAAGACGTCAGTGCACAAAGCTTTATCTTTTAGACACGGATTTGCCCCGAATTCAGCTGAAGGGTTCACACCATCGTCCAGTGAGGTCCTGCTGTGTGTGAGGAACACTTCAACAGCAGTGCTGAACTTAGAAGTAAATGTTGCCTTTTCACAATGGCCATAAAAAATAAAAAAAAAGACCAAAGGCTCAGTTCAGATGAGCCATGCCCTTGATCAGCAGGGCTGAGCACACATCTAGCTGCCTTCTGCTCACAATTCTTACAATGTATAACACTTCTTTGAAGTAAAATTGTTTTTGTCTGCATCAAACAATTATAAAAGGCCTGCATGTGATTTAACTGCTGATCCTAGCCAGAGAATCTATGGGTGCCAGCTCGAAAACCTTACGCAGTCAGCCAAGGGGCGTAACAAGCACACCAGGCTGAGCCACAGTTCAGCCAATCTGCATGTTCATTTACTCTGACATCTTTGGAAGGATGAAATATTTAAACATACAGCCAAAATTACTTCAACAGTTTATTAACCAGACATTATCAAACATGAGAACAGCTGTTTAAGAGCAGCCTGATTTCACACTGCAGAAAATCCCTGCTAGCCTCTGAACCCAGAGTCAGGACCCTGGACCTTATCCTTAGTGAACATCTACAGGCTTGATATTTTGCCACAGTGGTAAAAAGCTGGTAAAGTCCAATCTCCATCCTGGACTTTTCCGCCTCCGTCCGCGACGAGAGAGGTGGTAATCAAGACTCCCAGGAACAGCAGCTGAAGAAATCAGACGAGAGCCAGTCACCACCATTTAGACACAATAATAATTAGCCAATCAACAGTCAGCATACACGTGATTAAAAGACATTTGCTGTCCAATCTTCACCGGCTACATTCAGGCATTGGATGGAAGCCTAAAAATCGGACAGTGATGTTCCTTGCACAGGATCGAGGCGTGTGGACAAGCCCTGTGACCCCAGCTTCTGCAAGGTGTTGGTGTACCCCACATTTATGGCCACTGGAGAAACAGACAGCCTCCAGTGGGCAAAGCACAGAGGGGAAAGCCAATTCAGATTATGGTCATGTGACTGGCACAGAGACCTGCAGACCAGAGCCCTTCACATGTGGCCCTCAACCCTTTATTGAGATTCTCTTTACATTCTCTCAACACAGCCCAGCCAGAAGACCTCTTTAGCAACGGCTACACGTGTTGTGGAGAATCTCCTCATACACTGCCTCCAGAATGAAAGCCAAAGTAGCGTTTAGATTTCACACACACACACACACACACACACACACACACACTTCATAGTTGAGGGATCAATACCTCTGCAAGTTGAGAAATGAAGAAATCAAAGCCAAGTTGAATGCTAATTGCCTAGCATTAGCCATCCACCTCAGACGGAGAACGGCACTACCCATTTTTTAAAATCTAGTCTTAAAACCTATTTTCTCTCTTTGGATTTTTACTCAAAATGAGACCAAGATTTGCCTTTAGATTTTTGTTTTCACTTTATGCATTTGAGTATGCAGTAGTGACAAAGCAATAACATTTCAAGTAGTGACATGACAAATCTAATCTGCAGAACAGTGAATACCCCCTTTTCCTTCCAAAAACATGCCGGCAAGTTCAAGACTGAAAAACCTTTTCTTTTAACTTGTTCCCTCATCACTAGTTAGCAGTGAGTTGCCTCAGTCCACAAAATGAAACTGGCAGAACGATTAATATGGCCAATATAAGATAAAAATACTTAATGTTTATTTCATCTTAACATTTACTGCAGAAACGGTCATGAGTCATTCTAACTGAACAAACCTGGTGAGAATAAATGACGTCCAGGGGAAGGAAGCCTCGTCTTGTCCTACAGGTGGACATTCCTGTAAGGTGATATTACGTGAGAACTATGAACCCAACTGCACAAATGTTCACAGCTCCTAATGCAGGACATGTCATTTTACTTTATTGTACAGATCATACAAGGTCTGCTCACCCGAGTACTTCAGACGTGGTGGGTCGTCATTGCCCAGTGTCTGGCACCTGAACAAAAATGGACATTTGGCTTGAGATTTGTAATCATTAGTCTGAGGTTAAAAAACATAAGAAAAAAAAATGTTACTCCCGACAGGATCCAAAGTAAGGAATATAGAACCTTTACTTTAGGTTTTTGAGAGTATTTATTCTACCCCCCCATGTTGTCATTTAGGACACAAATCGTCTTAAATGGGCATAAAGGGGGATGAACAGTTAGCCAAGTGGCTAAGTAACATGACTCACCATTTTGTGCCAGGCTCTCCATTACAACAGGGTTACATTTTCACAACTCCAACCTGAAAAATAAGTAATGCTCGTTACACTTTTGACACTTTAAATACCGTTCTCAAAACAAATATAGGAATCATTTCGAACAGTTTATAAGGAACCAGTATTGTCTCTCCCGACAGGCTCCGAGGCAAAGAAAGCAATCTTGGCCTCAGGTTTTTGAGAGAATTCTTCTCCCTTCCTGTTCTGAACATTTAGGACATACACGGTCTTAAATGTGCTCCATTGGGGAAGGAAACAACCGTTTAAACCGTCATTTTTGACAAATAACGCTTACATTTCCGCAGTTTCTTCATGCAACGCAGCCAATCCCTCTGCAATCCCATGGCTCACTGCACCAGTCTAGATCATAAGGAAGACATTTTCTTAACAAACATGGACTATGATAAACACAACGTTAGACCCATTAGTTCCTAGGAAGAGCACCTGTTGAACATGATCATAGCATAGCTGACCTAGGCCGAGATATCCTCCCACGTGTTGGTGATCTTTACACGGACACGTGGGACAGATTACCTTGCAACCGATTCAACTAGTTAGTTACGTTCGTAGTTCAGCTGACGCCTGTTAACTTGATTAAACATCCATCCTGACCAGTTAACCAAGAACCTCTAGTCCAAACGCCATCTTTAATAGAACGCTAGCTTAGCTCGCTAGGTAGCTAAACGTGTGTCAACCACGTTAGCAAATACCAGCCAACTGTTAAAAGTAGGTTTCAAACGCAAACTTAAGACTGTATGTTTGAGAAAGTGCAGACCGAATGAAATACAGTTACTTTTGTGGGCTATCAAACACGACTAGACTCACCATCCGCGCCACCCATGATGCACACGTCCGCCTCCCTGACGACACGGAGGAGAAAGAACGTGGCACGCGCTTCTGCGCGAGGAAAGACCCGCGAGCGCGAGAGAACTGCATTGTGGGACTTGTTTAAAGGTACAGCCCACTTCTAAAGGCAGAGCAGGCTGCGCTGAATAACAACGTCCGACCTGTTTACTGCGTCTAAAGTGGTTTTGTAACATATATACAGCCATGATAACCTTACATCATACCTGTTTTTGTTTTTGTTGAAATTGAGAATATTAAAACCGTTTTTTACTTCACCAACAAGTACTTTTTGACTGTTTTATACACATCTATCTTATGTATTTGAGGCACGTTGTAGGTTTATCTGGTTATTGCACTCCCTTCAAATTGTCAAATACTTAAATGAGCAAATGCGACTTGTTCTATCATTGATCACAGTGTACATGGTTGGCTCCTGGAGAAGCAGGACCACTGGTTCTCATTGGTGGAGTCATCGGTCAGTGAAAATGAAGCCCACCTCGTTTCATGTGCATCAAAGCAGTCCCCATCAAAATGGGCGGACCGTGCCCCGTCCACCAAGGGTGTACTGACTCCGCTAGCTGCCTGCTTACCTGCTACAGGCTATGTTTACAGCAAGCGCTTTCACATGCGTTTGTATCTAACGAGATTCAAGCAGACAGGATGAATTAAGGTCATTTTTTAAGACATCCGGACTGCAGGGGACATTTTCTCTCGCTCCGAGTGAAGCACCATCGCGTTAACGGAGAACGCTTCATGTCTGTGGCTCAGTGGTCTCTACCACAGGGACTGGAGTTGGCCTCCTGGTCCACTCGCTCAGTATCGCCCTGAACTTGAAACCATGTTTATTTAATAGAGATGACGGCGAGGGGAGCCCTGTGAACTAAATGACTGTCAGAAACATCGCCTCCATCTGTAATATGGTAAGTACACGGGCTGTGTGTCCAGCCAGCGGGCTCACTGACTCGACTTGGTTCGTGGTGCATTGAGGCAAGTGCATAGTTTACGGTAACTAGCGATACCAAACATGCTAAAACAGTTTTGGACCGTCGTGTTGCTTCTGTATTCATTAAATCTAATGTTGTGCCATAACAGGTCCAAGTATGTGGTTTGTGGCAGCTGCTTGGGCCGCCCCTAAAGTGTAGAATCTAGGTTAGGGGTAGTGGGCTGTGTTGATAAACTCTACCAGCGAACTGTTGTGTTTTTGTTATCTGTGAGCTGAAATCTGAGAATGGGCTAATCATAAAACGACAGGAGCCGAGTTATTACGATAACACAGTTGGGTTGGTCTGTGTTTAGAGGATCTCTTTTACTGTTTTATTGAGAACTAAAGTGAACCGGAAGTTTAGATTTGACGTTGCCATGGACTCCTGGGCACGCGCACGGTGTTATGGGCATGAATGACTCCCACTGAAGTGTAGGATCCCGTCTGTCCATTAACATCACAGCATCTTCAAACAGCTTCCAATATAATCAGCGTTTCTCATGATCATTAATAATAAAGAGGTCAGAGGGGTCACGCTTGAGTGCTCGGTTATTAGATAGTTGGAAGGATCTAAACCAGGTTGTAAGCTGAACTGTTACGGTAGACCGCTGTAATGTGCATCTCAGGTATGATGTCAAGTAAATTAGTTAGCAAGTTAAAGTCCTCCAAACCTTTCATCTACAATTTGCCGCGTCATTGGACTGTGGAGTTAGTTGGGTTGTTTTTGTAAAAGACATCAGCCATGTACCTCACACTTCTTCAGATAAGGGTGAGTTGGGTAACCACTGTTCTTTGAGAGTGTGGTACCAAGCATAACCTAACACAGCTGGGTTAAGACAGGCCTCTCACCTGCTCCTCAAAACCTTGATTTGAAAGTTAAGGTGTGCTGGGTCAGTTTTTACTCTGTAAAAGGGCAGGTTTCATGTGTGGCCGAGTGTTTCTGGCGTAGTGGAATGCGTTTCTCTAATGGCGATTGCAGAACTGCAGGACATTCATATCCTCTTCGGATTGATTTCTTTATTTTTATTTGTTCACACACATTCCCATATATTTCCTCTTGCTGTGTGCTGTATATCTTTGCCATACTGTCCTTAATTTAATTAGTCAGTGTAATGTGGTTGAAGAAATGTATTTGTGTTCACATGCTCTAGTGTAGAAGAGGGTTAAAATGGTCCCCACACAGACAGAAAGGCAGTTGGTGCACATGCGGTCTCACATGAGGTGATGATGAGGATGATCTGGTCTGGTGATGAAGGGAATGTGTTATTTCAGCTGATCAGTGGTATCACTGATGTACTATGCAGGGCAGCCTGTGTTGCCAATTATATAACCAGTCAGAGACATGGGTGCTTTTAATGGTGCGTGCCAGTCACATGTCCGATGTGCGGTAAATGTGCTGAACTGCATGAATGGTTGTGATCATTGTAAGACCCATTTTTCAGGCCCAGTTAGTTCAAGCACAAAGAAATGCATTCTTTCATTCTGCTTATTTAATACTGAACAGCCCAAAAGCCTGTTTAAATAATGCAGGCAAAAGTCTCCATTCATGGTTCTTTCATTTTATATCCAAAATCTTTGAGCTTCTTCGATATCAGTGGTCTTTGTTTTGAGTATACCCTTCCTCCTGCTGTAGGCAGAGAACATTTACGTTCTTTAATCGCTTGGTCACACAATGCAATACTTGTATATGAGTCAATGGCTACTTGGGCCCTGTGAATGTTGAAATGGGAACCTCTCTGGATTCATATTTCCTTAGAGGGAAGAAATGCTTTCTCAGGTCATTACTGTCACGCGGCACACAGTGCGGCTCTGTGCCGTCGGTCACTTGTCCGTCATTTGTGTGCCTCCTTCCTGCACCACTGTGATGTCCGTTTCAGAGCCAAGCCGTTGTTCTGGCTCACGTACTGGACGTGTCACACTGATGACTGGGCTGATTGTTGCATTACAATTTCATCTTCAGCGGATGTATTTCAGGGCTCATTTCTGGAATGGGTTTGTTCTTATGCCTCTGAGAACAACTAGAATTTCTAACTGTTATGCTTAATCTGCAAATATATACATATGTAAATATGGTAATGAACATGCAGAAAATGGGATATTTTTAAAGATTTTTTTTATCCGGCAACAACAAGAATTGTTGCTGTTAACGTTATGTAAGGCTGTTGATCCTTGGCTGTTCCCTTGGTAATATTTTTGCCCTGTATGGTTTTGTGAAAGAAACATTTGCTGTAACCTTCGGTGCAGTGAGAATGCACATGAAATGTGCTCTGCAGGTGTTACAGTGCCGCTAAAAACAGATAATGCAGTAGATTGATTAATGATCAATCGACCTGCTAATTTCCCAAAAGCCTCAACAAGGACCTGTTGTTAAGTTTATTATTTAAATGTAAGTATAGAATCTTTCATGTCATGGTTCTGTGGTAGGGAACTGGTCTTGTGATCGGAAGGTTTGATTCCCAGGCCTGAGGCCATGACTGAGGTGCCCTTGAGCAAGGCACCTAACCCCAACTGCTCCCCGGGTGCTGGGCTAGGGTTGCCCACCACTCTGGGCACATGTGATCCACAGCCCCATAGAAATCACTAGTGTGTGTGTGTGTGTGTGTGTGTGTGTGTGTGTGTGTGTGTGTGTTGATTGCGGTGAAAAATCACAATTGACAATATGGCACATTTTACATTATTTATTTACATTTTTGTAAACATCAATCGTTTACAAACAGAAGGAGAAAGACCAATCTAGTCATCATTAAATGACCATGGGACCATGGTTTCATCTAGGAGGAAGAGCTTTAATATTTGGAGATCACAGATATTTCATATTCAAATATGAGAGCAGGTTCTACCCACTGCTTAGAAGATTTACATTCAGAGGACTTTGCAGCCACATATATCCCCAACGAATGACATACATTTACCAGTATGTGTACACACTGGAAACCAGTCCAGTCATTTCCCAGTATGTGTACACACTGGGAACCAGACCAGTCATTTGGGTTTTTTTGCCCATTCATGGCTATTGTAGTTTGTTTCCTGGTAGACCATCCCTTGCTTTATTAAGAGTGTACAATAAACACCTTGATTACTCACAACTGCTGTTGTGTGTGTGTGTGTGTGTGTGTGTGTGTGTGTGTGTGTGTGTGTGGTCTCATGTGGATGAAGAGCGTTAGGATGTGTAGTGAGGATCAGAGCATCTCCTACCCTGTAGGCCGTACAACCACAGACTCCTTATTACTGTGTTCACATGCAATATACTGACTTGACTCATTTGACTTTAGGGAACAGTTTGATTTAAAGATGCTCTTCTCATCCCTTTATGCTCTATTGTTTGGTTATCTCTAAACCTCAGTCTAATCTGGGGGGTGGGTTGAGGGCAGTTTGGGGGTACTTCTGACTATTTTAAGCCTCTTTGTTTCATGCTATTTCTGTGGTACTGCTTTCTCAGTGTAATTTGCGAATGGGGTTGAGCACTGTGTATTTCTAAAGGTTTTATGAATGTCAGAGACAATAAAGGAGGCATGTGTACCTTGAATGAGACCAAGAAAAATTCGGTTTTTGAGTGCTTTGCAGAGAGAGCACCCTGTACCCATAAAACCCATGATGTCAGCTGCCCAAGCTCAAATCCTTCTCTTATAAGGTCATAATAATGGTCTACTTTCCGTGATTAGAACCTGACTACTGTGGCCTGGTAGTGGGTGTCTACCTGATCTAAGATCAGTATTGGCTTATTACTTGTAATTGATATGATTATGGCACTGCCATATAAGTTGATCCTTACTCAGGTAGACAAGGTAGATTTAAGTGTGGTTGGCATGATGACATGCTTAGCACAGTGTACCTAGATGTTTATGTCGATTGCCGAGACTGAAGGAGTGCTTTCGTTGGCCATGCGACAGGCTGTTTATACCCTAGAGCTGGTTTCTTTAAGACGCCGTTAAACCCAAACGCAGAGTACACAGCGTACTCACATGGCTCTGTTTGTGTCTCATTTGGTCACCTCTGCCTCAGGTAATCCACAAAACCATCTTCTGTGAGCACGTGTTTATGTGAGCACTTTGAAACACTTAAAGAATATTACCCATAACCCCGAATGGTGTCACTGTGATTGTATTAGTGTGATTGTATTAGATTATTTGAACTCACAGTCTCTTTCTGCCCTTCTTTGCTGTCTTTTTCCCCCTCCTTTAGGGCACCAATGCCTCTGCTCTGGAGAAAGACATTGGCCCAGAGCAATTCCCGATTAATGAACACTACTTCGGATTGGTCAATGTAAGTGTCAATCAGTTCAGGTCTGGCCCTCAGGGCCACCACGTGTGTTTGTGCATGAGCCAGAACAGACAAATGCTATGAGGAGCTGCACTGACTTTGCAGAACCTTTGGTTCTTTGGTCAGTGAATGAAAGGTCTCCATTTCTGTGTTTGTGGCTGGTCATCGGGCCATGTCATACTGTTAGTTTTTCACTAACTCTACTGGTCTCTACTGGTACCACGGACCTCTTTGGTGAAGTCGCCACCCCAGCAAAAAAGAAATAAATAAATCGAACATTTTTCATTTGCTGTTGTGTTTTTTTTATTTTGTTTAAATCTCTTTTTTCAGTGTGGTTTTTGAAATATTATGACATTATATTTTAATAAAAGGCTATGGCCAAGAGTGACATCACAGTACATTAAACCCCGTTTGTCTCAAAACCAATCCCAAAGTCAAAACAGATCAGGGTGATGTGTTTGTATTGGTTTTGTTGGGAGTTGCCAATTTAATATTTTTCCATATTGCATGTGATGTCCTCAGCAGTTGCTTTACAGTGATATAGCATCACAAACCCAACTGGCTCCAACACTCATTTTTACTGTACAGACCATCACAAAATGCCAGTGGTTTTATTTCTCTTTTGTTTAGATGGTGTGCCAACGTCATGGGGTTCCACAAAGCACAATTCAATCCAGATGGAGAATGTATACACTGTTTCATAATTAGCAACAAAACAACACTTTAGTTACTTTGCACATCTTTTAGAAGAGAGAGAGAGATGTTCAAAAGTTGCAAAATACAAGTCCATGTCAAGTCACGAGTTTTTAGGATGGAGTCCAAGTCAGGACTCAAGTCAATACCAGGATAGGCTACGGGACAACAGATGGAAGATAACCATTTCATTTATTACTTTGGTAGCTCCTATTGTCCACTGTCCCCATTATCGGCCACTTCAACATGTATTGTATATTTTCTGTGTCTCTTATTGCAAAAGAGACACTAAACTTGCGTCCTCAATACAGTATAGAGCACTTATTTTCATTCTGCGACGGTTATTTGTCTTGATGTAAAACAATCTTAACACGGTGGCTGATACTGGGGGATGTCTATCTTTTCTCGAGATGCTAGCGTCACAGTAAACAAAAATATCATTACAGGAAAAAAGTTTTCTCATTAAGTCAAATGAGGCCATGGAGAACCGTCTGCTTCTCACTCATAACATCAACAACATGCCCTGAGAAAAGAAAACATGTTTGCTGGACAAATTAAGAGGGTGTGTGTGTGTGTGTGTGTGTGTGTGTGTGTGTGTGTGTGTGTGTGAGAGAGAGAGAGAGAAAGAGAGAGAGTGAGTTTCTTGGGATCTATAGCAGTACTGTTGCGTGGGGTAGGTCATGATATTTGCATCCCATCCCACTGCATGTGTCTGGTTCAGGTTCACTTTCACTGTTTGTGACCAACTTGTATTTGATGCCATATTTGGTAACGATAGTGATCATACAGCCCCTCCATATGTTGTATTTGATGCCATATTTGGTAAAGATAGTGATCATACAGCCCCTCCATATGTTGTATTTGATGCCATATTTGGTAAAGATAGTGATCATACAGCCCCTCCATATGTTGTATTTGATGCCATATTTGGTAAAGATAGTGATCATACAGCCCCTCCATATGTTGTCCGTTACCTTCTCTCGAATCCCAGAGAATCCCCACAAGGTGCAGTATTGTGAGATCTCTTCTGCAGCAGCATCACCCATCCTAACCCTGAACTTGAGTCTTGGGATGGTCCAAGATGACATCTCGTGGGAACGGCAGTAGCACACGGCCTTCCAGCGTCATTAAACAGAAGATTGTCAGACGCACTTCCTGTCTTCTTTTTGCCTTAACTGATTGCATTACACATTTTGATCTTTACTCTGATAATTCCTGACTGAGAAAGAAGATATCTCTCTCTCCCTCTCTCTCTCAGTTTGGGAACACGTGCTACTGTAACTCGGTGCTGCAGGCTCTCTACTTCTGCCGGCCGTTTCGGGAGAGCGTGCTGGCCTACAAGGCTCAGCAGAAGAAGAGGGAGAGTCTGCTCACCTGCCTGGCCGAGCTCTTCCACAGCATCGCCACGCAGAAGAAGAAAGTGGGCGTCATCCCACCAAAGAGGTTCATCTCCCGCCTGCGCAAGGAAAACGGTGAGCAGGCCGCCACACAGCCAGTGAGAGAGGTGTGTGTGGCAGGGCAGTTAAGGCAGGTGGATCGGGGCCTTTGGGGCAGGTGGATCGGGGCCTTTGGGGCAGGTGGATCAGGGCGCCTCAGCCTGTGTGCTTCTCACTGTCCGAATGTCACATGCTTAGTTTTCTACCAACACACTTTCACTAATGTGGCTCATGATTGATCCATTTAAAATACATCAACAAGTCACATTGTCTTATTCTCTTTGTCCTGCAAACCAGTTTGGTATGTGGAAAACGTGCCAAGATAGTTTTAAGGTATGTGATTAGGTCTGTAATGTTCTTGGCAACATCAGTGAATTAACATCTGACCCCGCCATTACCAATAGTAAGTCCCTGTGTAATATGGTGTATGTGTGGAATGAGAGACAGGTGTAAGGGATTGTGTGTGTGTGTGTGTGAGTGTGTGTGTGTGTGTGTGTAGGTAGGTGGGTGGGTGGTATGAAAGGAGACTTGTTCTACTGTTTTACTCTCTCGGTGAATGAACAATACAGGCCTCTGTCAGAGAGGAATCAGTCAGCTGACAACTTGCAAACACACACACTACTCACAGAGCTCACGTTGCAGTGTGTGTGTGTGTGTGTGCGAGCGTGTGTGTATGCGTGTATGTTCAGTTGAGCATGTCTACTGACATTGAATCCGTATCTATGGGCTTTAGTATGTCAGGTGAGCAGCTACAGTTCTCTGATGTACATGTGGTGGTACATACACACTTTCACACTGTTCTGTGGTGTTCAGAGTGCTGAACTGTGCGTTAATCACCACTTGTGTGCATCTCAGCCTGTGTGAACCAGGCTGTCACCATTAGGCACGCTCACTTGTGCAACGTGCTTCGCCGACACTGTCCTTGCATGTTGCTGACACACTTTGTGTCTAAATTAATTTCAGTCAAGCGCTTAAAAAAGTCCTGCATTCCTTTTCTGTCTTACTTTGTTAGTAGGATTAATGAATGCCTTCCAGTAGCTAACACCATGCTATGCTCTCTGTCTCCCCCTACAGACTTGTTTGACAACTACATGCAGCAGGACGCTCACGAGTTCTTGAACTACCTGCTGAACACAGTGGCCGACATTCTGCAGGAGGAGAAGAAGCAGGAGAAGCAGAACGGGCGTCTGAAGAGCAACGGAGGCTCCGCCTCCTCTGACATCACCGAGCCCGAGAACAAGGCGGAGTCAACCTGGGTGCATGACATCTTCCAGGGCACGCTGACCAATGAGACGCGCTGCCTCAACTGTGAGACGGTGAGAGCTGCTTCCTGATTGGCAGAAGAGAGGCAGACGGTTGACGTGGCACGTTTATGGTTGTTAGTTCTGGGATGTCTCCGTCTCCGCTTCCACTCGAGCCTCGACTTCAAGAATGTAGCGAGATCTTTAGACGAGACAAACGCGTCACTCTCATAATTGCACGCCCTGGAGGGCTGGTTTGGTCCTTCAGGCTGTGGATCGTTGGCTTCTGGGGGTCGTCAGAGTCGGTCCTGCTGTGCACGTGACCTCGTTGGACCGGTGCAGCACGTGCAGCTGCCGGGTCGGCCCAGTTTTGAGATCAACGGGTAGATAAATGAAAGATAATAGCTGTCATGCCGTCTCAGCACTATAACATCCTCTCTGGTTTTTTTCCACCCTGACGGGATCGCTGAGCCGATATGATGGACTGTGCTGTAGAGTGTAGAGCTGTGTGTGTGTGTGTGTGTGTGTGTGTGTGTGTGTGTGTGTGTGTGTGTGTGTGTGTGTGTGTGTGTGTGTTTGGTCTGGTACTCACAGTACAAGCCTAATTTCAGAATTTGAAATGGCCACTCTTCCTTTCTGCCATAGCTGTATTGATGTCTGTTCTCTTCGGTGGAAGTGGAGCCTGCTTTTTGTGTGTGTGTGTGTGTGTGTGTGTGTGATTTGTTGCTGCCAGGATTCATGTTGTGTTTTGTGGATTGTGTAGAGCTGACAGGCTGTTAATCGTCATTAGTTATTGTTTGTTTCTGCAGTTCTCCTACAGATGCCACTTCACTGTTCTCCCGTCGTGCTTCAGATCTGAGTTGTTTGTGGTCTGCTGGACTTGTTGATTAAACGTCATCAATTGCAAGAAATTGAAGCACTAGAACAGCTTTGCATTGTGATTGGAAACATATGCAAACACACACACACACACACATTCTCTCTCTCTCTCTCTCACACACACACACACACACACACACACACACTCATGAAAGACTTCTGTCCTGCTTACTGCAGGTCAGCAGTAAAGATGAAGACTTCCTGGATTTGTCTGTGGATGTTGAGCAAAACACTTCAATAACGCACTGCCTCAGGTACACACACACACACACACACACACACACACATACAATCTCACAAAACACTTCAATAACGCACTGCCTCAGGTACACACACACACACACACACACACACACACACACACACACACACACACATACAATCTCACAAAACACTTCAATAACGCACTGCCTCAGGTACACACACACACACACACACACACACACACACACACACACACACACATACAATCTCACAAAACACTTCAATAACGCACTGCCTCAGGTACACACACACACACACGTACAATCTCACAAAACACCTCAATAATGCTCAGATACACACACCTGCAAACACAGAGCCGCACACATGAGCCATACCCTGACGCATGCACTCTGTAGCACCCTGGTGACATATGGGCCCATGTGTGTGTGTGTGTGTGTGTGTGTATGTGTGTGTGTGTGTGTGTGTATGTGTGTGTCTGAACAGGGACTTCAGTAACACGGAGACACTGTGCAGCGAATATAAATACTACTGCGAAACCTGCTGTAGCAAGCAAGAGGCCCAGAAACGGTCTGAGTCCATAACATGCGTCTTAGTCTAGAGTGTGTATACCTGAGTATATGAGTAGGTCATGAACATGATTCTGTGTGTGTGTGTGTGTGTGTGTGTGTGTGTAGGATGCGGGTGAAGAAGTTGCCTATGATCCTGGCCCTACACCTTAAGCGTTTTAAGTACATGGAGCAGCTACAGCGCTACACCAAGCTCAGCTACCGCGTGGTCTTCCCCCTCGAGCTCCGCCTCTTCAACACATCTGGCGACGCCGTCAACCTGGACCGCATGTATGACCTGGTCGCCGTGGTGGTGCATTGTGGCAGGTGCGGCCAGCCCAGACACTCTGGGCCACTCCCACCAGACACTCTGGGCCACTCCCACCAGACACTCTGGGCCACTCCCACCAGACACTCTGGGCCACTCCCACCAGACACTCTGGGCCACTCCCACCAGACACTCTGGGCCACTCCCACCAGACACTCTGGGCCACTCCCACCAGACACTCTGGGCCACTCCCACCAGACACTCTGGGCCACTCCCACCAGACACTCTGGGCCACTCCCACTGCATCGTCCCTGACACATTTGTCACAATTCCCATTTTATACTCCAGGCCTGAGAGTCGATGTACACACAGACCACACAAGCATGTTTGGTTGATATTCATGTGTAGAGACATCATCTCTGTGCTTTTGCAGTGGGCCAAACAGAGGACACTACATCACCATCGTGAAGAGTCATGGCTTCTGGTTGCTCTTCGATGACGACATTGTCGAGGTATGAGACAGTTGGGGGTCGGCTTTTGTATGTTTACAAAGACAAATTTGCTCTTTCACTGATCTGGCTGAAATATCTATGCATGGTCATTTCATTGTTTTCCTTCTCTCTGTCTGTTTCTCTTAGAAAATCGATGCCCAAGCAATAGAAGAGTTTTACGGCTTAACATCTGACATCTCTAAGAACTCTGAGTCAGGATACATCTTGTTCTATCAGTCCAGAGAGTGACAGGAAGAGGGGGAGTGCAGAGAGACAGAGGACACAGTGGAGACGGTGACAGAGAGACAGTGAAGGGAGAGGGACGTTGGGTAATTTAGTCACTGACCATAAACTCCACAACACACAAAACTGCCCCCTCCCCACTCAGGACCCATTACTGAAACCTGTGCCAACTGCACCCAGACCTCACGTTTGCCAGTACTACATTTCCCAGAAACCTCCCTTTATTGTCGACACTTCAGTCAGTCACCTGCATATAGTACGCACTTTATAAACTAACATAAGAGAGCAACAAACACTACAAAATGCTTAAAAACCACCACATATTTAGCATATTTAGTGTTTTTTCGTAAGTTTAAAAGAAGCAAATCACCACCTCAAGCAGTGAGGCCCACGTAAAGGTCTGGGCTTCTAGATCGCCCCCTGCTGGCTGGAGGATGGCTCTCTTTCTGGGTAACTCAAACCAAGGAGAGGCCCCTTCTTACATACTTGAACTCTGGTTTCAATTTATGGTTCTTCCCCCTTGAGGTCCATGTGGCTTCTTTAGCACAGATGTGTGTATGAACGGGATGCTTTTGTATGTTTGTGTTTTGTGTATATGTCCAGTTGTCCAGAGCTTGGAGGGTATTTCACAAAGGAGGGTTTTTTCAGGGTTGGATCCCCTAAACACGGCACACATTTCAGGGGATTTAGGCTGATTTAGAAGTTGATTTAACCGTCCTAACATTCACAAGGGCACTTCTGATTTTAGGGTTTTAATAAAATTAAATCTTTAACAAATTTTCTCTTCCCAAATGATACTGTGCAGGATATGAATAATTCACTATCCTCACAGTCACTCTGACTGAAAACCATAAATATTCAAAAAGTATGTTCAATATTTTCATTTTAGGATCCTGCAGTGTGGGGTAGATGCCAGTTCCTCATGTGAAAAAAAAATTCTGTTGCTCACCATTACTCTGAAATGAGTGGAACTGCAGATTGTGTAAATTAATTTTATAACTTCATTCATGTTTAGGTTTGGCATTCATTTCAAGGTAATCTATAACTCTGTCCATCGTAAAGCTTGCTAACTTCCTGTAAATTATTTCTATCTCGTGACAACCCATGGATTTTCAGAGAAACCCTCGTATTGTGGGGACTAATGACTGAAAGACCCCTGTGGAAATCAGCGTGTGACTGATCTTTCATTATTTTTAAGATTGTTTGGGATGTGAAATATTCTGCAGTGTGGCCTAACCCTGAGCCAAATGTGAAGATTATCCATGAGGAACGTGAGACATTCATCATGTCTTCTGTTGGTCTTAAGATTTTGGCTTGAGATTTCTGTCTAACTGAGAACTCCTGCTTTGTGAAATACAACCCTATTCGATTACATCATTTCTTATTTTCCCAAAGCCATCAAAGCCACTCTAGAATCTAGTTTAGACAGGTTCATTCTGGGTTTTCATTTCTGGGTCTTATTGTACTGTAAATGGTATGTTGTGTGCTTTGAATAGAGAGTGAGAGAGAAAGAGTGTGTGTGCGCGCATGTGTGCAGACCCGCATACGTGTGTGTGTGGTTATGCGAAGTGTTATCGTATATATAGGAACAAGAAACATGGGACACATGAGCATTTCTACTTACTGTTATGCACTATAAGGATGTGCGTGTGCATGTGTGTGTGTGCGAATGTGTGTATTGTGTGTGTGTGTGTGTGTGTGTGTGTGTGTGTGTGTGTGCATGTGTGTATTTGGTGCAATACATGCAGTTATTCTGAAGGATTCAGCCAAGGCAAAAATGGCCGCCACCTCTGGTCAGTCTGTGCCTCTGCTCTCCAGCAGGCCCGGCCAGGTGAGCCGAGCCAAGGTAATTTCCCGCCTTTAAGCCCTAATGACCCCTGCCTGGGGAACACTGGGCTAACACATGTAATATTAGGCATATGTGATGGTCAGGCAGATATGGTGAAGTTACAGGAGCACACTGATCTGAGGTCAGTTCTCCTGCATCACATCAGTGGTTTGTGAAGCTGTGTGGACTCAATTCTGAAACACGTCCATGTTCCTTCAGTTCTTTATATTTCCCTGCTGTTGGAGAACATTGAAGACCATCACCGTCAGATCCACAGTGTGTTGCATACTGAGTAAAAGCCGTTGGTCTAGAATCTTGAGTTATGTGTCACCTCACCTTGGTGTTTTTAAAGTGGATAACAAGGAGAAAGTCCTGGTGGTTGTAACATCGTTAACGAGGATGCTCTCAACATCCTGGTGGTTGTAACATTGTTAACGAGGATGCTCTCGACATCCTGGTGGTTGTAACATTGTTAACGAGGATGCTCTCAACATCCTGGTGGTTGTAACATCGTTAACGAGGATGCTCTCGACATCCTGGTGGTTGTAACATCATTAACGAGGATGCTCTCGACATCCTGGTGGTTGTAACATCGTTAACGAGGATGCTCTCGACATCCTGGTGGTTGTAACATCGTTAACGAGGATGCTCTCGATATCCTGGTGGTTGTAACATTGTTAACGAGGATGCTCTCAACATCCTGGTGGTTGTAACATCGTTAACGAGGATGCTCTCGACATCCTGGTGGTTGTAACATCATTAACGAGGATGCTCTCGACATCCTGATGGTTGTGACGTCGTTAGCGATGCCTTCCTTGCAGTGGTGGTTTTAACGTTGCTAACGAGGATTCCCTCTTTGCATGGTTAATTATTTAATGAGGCTACTTCTGGACTTTTATATATCAAGAAGCTCACCAATCACCTTTTAGGTCGGTTTGTGTTATCATTGCCTGAGTTATGAAAAGCACAACCTAAATTAAAACCGTCTCCCCTGTGTTGAGGCTTCATACGCACATTAACTCAGGTCTTCCTTTTATCTAGTGTTTAGACCTTCTGTAGCAGAGACCTTCTGTAGTACAGACCTGTAGCGCAGACCTTCTGTAGTGCAGACCTTCTGACTGGCTTCTTAAGCATTTTACTGATGAGAAGTGACCTATTTTCTTAGCACTCCCACATGATGTAGAAGATAGCTTTTGAAGGCTGATCTGAGATCAGTTTTTCATTGTCTCTAAGGTTAGGGTTCTAATTTGAGAGACCTAGTTCAGCAGTACTGGAGCAAGAAAGATGGTTGTGTCGCGATAGCAGCGGCAGGGTTTTATTAATGGGAAATCAAGCACATATTTGATTCAATTCACATCCAAGTGTCTGGAGAGTGTGTTTTGTTGTTGATGGGTTTTGAGGCCCATGGGAAACCGAGGTACAAACTGTAAAATCCCAAGCTCATGCTTAAAGGGCGGGATCAGACTGAGCGTGTGAGGTGAAATGAGATCATGGTCTGAGCAAATGTTGGGATGAGGTCGACATTCCACATCTTCTTAGATCATCACATGCTTAGTCATTTTTAAATTAAATTAAGTTCATAATGGAGAAACACTAGCTTGTGGATAGTGTAGCTATACGCTCCGGGCTTGCATCAGTGTGTGTGTGTGTGTGTGTATGTGTGTGTGTGTGTGTGTGTGTGTGTGTTTTTCATTTTTAAACACTCTAAAGCATCTAAGAGACTAGCAGCCTGAGAAAGAGCATTGCTCTGTGATGTAGTTTAGAGGTTGATTTTCCAAAGGATCAAAAAGCACAATGTAACAAACACACTGAGATAGCAACGCTAGTATCTGAGTGCACATTCTCCTAAAGCTACAGCTAGGACACTTTCCTGTTGAGATGTTGTACAAGAGCAGAGGAAGTGACTGTGGTTCCAGCAAGTGTTCCAACAAGCCAGCTAATGTTCAAAGGCTTTGGAGCAAAGTCTGAAAATATGGCTAATTTGACCTGTTACTTGATCTGAACGGGTCATTGTGGGTATCCATGGTACAGGGAGGAGTATTTTTACAGTGCGTGAAGTTGAGATATGATGTGTAACCCTATGGCAGTGAGAGGCCGATTGAGTCTTGGGACAAGCTCTTCTGCTCAGCATCTTCAGGTGGAGGTCGAAGGGTGGAGGAGTCCGTCGTGGTGCTTCACCCAGGCTTAGCTCTGCCAGTGTGCCTCTTCCTCTCCACACAGGGCGTTTGGGCCAGACTCCCCCACCCAACACCTTCTCCCCTGCCCAGGTTGAACATTAGTGCACTTTCTCCAGGTGAAGTTGTGACCCATTTGATGCTGTAGGTTATTTTGTTTGTTTGTTTGTTTGTTTTTGTTTTTGTTTTGCATGCATCATGCACAAGTAAACACGTGGATTTTCTTTGTATGCCATCCTCACCTCCTCACCAGTCCTGTAGGCGTTTTATGTCTTAACTTGTGACTAATAGCAACATGCAGCTTGGCACCAGACACACTGCAGGTGTGTTATCACTGTGTGATGGCGGAGGACCCGGTCGTCTATGCACACATCGTCTTCGCCAGGCAGACGTGCCCCTTGGCACTTGGGATGCCAGCGCTGCACTTGTTGCCCCTGGGGGGCTTCACCACCCTGATCCTCCACCCTAATCCTCCATCCTGATCCTCCACCCTGACTATCGTTCAAACTGGATCCTGGAAGAAAACAACGTACAAATATACTGTTTTATTTGTGTGAGGTTCAACTGTACATACAAATATGTAGAACGTCTGATAGCAAGAACATATATATTTTTAAACCTGAGAGGAACTGGAATTCCATGCCTGTTAAAGGATTTATTATGTAAATAAGACGCCTGTGTCTTAAAATAAATGGTTACTTGAAGAGTGATACGTGGTGAGTTTCTTCTGTCCGTGTTGATTTCTTATTAACTGTTGTTAATGGATGTCTGTATTGTTAATGTCTTTTCTGAAACCAAGTGGACTACACGTTCTGTGGCTGTAGACAGAGTGGAAGGAGGCTTGCTGCAGTTACAGTGGGGAAAATAAGTATTTAGTCAGTCACCAATGGTGCAAGATAAGAATGGTACTTATTTTCCACCATTATTTGCAAATAAATTCTTTAAAAGTCAGACAAAATGATTTTCTCAATTTTTTTTTCACATTTTGTCTCTCATAGTTGAGGTCTACCTATGATGTCAATTACAGGCCTCTCATCTTTTTAAGTGGGAGAACTTGCACAATTAGTGACTGACTAAATACTTATTTTCCCCACTGTACATTGTAGAAGACGAATGAGGTTGAGCAATATATTGTTTGTTGATCATTATTGTGATATGATTTTTTGCAATGTTAATATTGTAAAGCTAAATAAGACCTCACATTTTGGTATAATAATACGGACCAATAGTAAACCATGGCTCAGAAAAGTGCGGTATGTTCCCATTATTTAACCAGAGAAGGCAGGATGTTTTGGGACATTTAGGTCTTCACAGATATTTGCTGGTGCTATAGACACACTCCCTTGGTCAGCGCTGTCACCCGGTGGTGGTGGTGGGATCTCCTGGCCTTGCCCTCTCTGCTGTGAATCTCTCCCTTCTTTCAGGACCGTACATGTTCCTGACATCAGGGATGGAGGGAGGAGGGCTTGTTTCTTCTGTAGGACCACTCCCACCTCAATGTGTGTGTGTGTGTGTGTGTGTGGGTGTGTTTGTACGTGCTAAAGAATTCAGTTTTTGTTCACCTTTTTTAATAGTACTTTCATATGATATAATACACATTTGCTTTTCAAGTCCACATGCAAACAAAAAGTCCAACCAGACACAATATGAAGGAATTCTTGTAGGACTGTCTGAAGGAACAACACTATGACAGATACTGCTGGGAACTGATGGACAGCTCTCACCACTGATCAACCACTCTATCTACCTCCGTTTACCACTCTACCACTCTATCTACCACTCTATCTACCACTCTATTAACTACCTTATCAATCACTCTGGATGTTTAGGTATCTTCTTTCAAACACCATGTTCATTTCAGAACAGGAATGTTTTATGTTAATTACATAACTCGGGCCCTTGAGAGCACTGCTGTTTGTAGGGGCCGGAGCCTGATGGCTATCGTGTGAAACTGGACCCTGGTCAGACCCCAAGTGGGGCTACAGTATAAGAGCAGGGCCGACTGTAGGACACTCGCTCCCTGCCCTCAACAGGAGACCTCGTGTATACGTGTGAGACAGCTGGTTGCATCCCTCCTTTCTACAGACGCAGTAGACACCTTCAAATAGAAATGTGGATAACATATTGCATAATTGTACTAGTAGCTCTTAGCCTGCGCAGTAAGCCGAACCCTGAAAGCACATTTACGTCAGCGGTTGGGTAAGAACGCTCGCATGCTAGACTGAAGGCTGCAGCCAAGGAGACTGGAGCCACTTGCTGGGACTGCAAGAGATTGGTGAGACTGGGAGGAATGGGGGAACTGGGCGGGGCATGTGGGACTGGGGGGGAGGGGGCAGGGGGAGGGGCTGGTGGATTGGCCAGGTAATACTTCCATTTTTGTTAGCAGTATTATAATATATTCAATTCATGAAGTGTGTTTGATTTTCACAAAGGGAAATCAAATGTTTGTGGTGTAGAGGGATTCACTCTCTTGATCTGACTCAATTCCTGGATAAAGTCAGAGTCAAATGTATTTATATAGCGCTTTTCCCAACACATGCTGTCAAACAGCAGCTTCAAAAACGCATGGGTCCAAATTCCTACTGAACAAGCTGGCACGAGAGTGGCGGGGAAGAGAAGAAACCTTGGAGGACCAGAACTCAGACGGGAACCCGAGCAACCCAGATAAAGGCAGAAATGAACAAAAGGATGAAGAGGAAACAACAGATGTGAGCAAAGTTTAGTCTCTGAGCGCCAGAAGGGCCGAGGAGGATCCTTTTAATCTTCAAGGACAGTGATGATGCATCACAGAATGGAGGAGTGTGTGTGTGTGTGTGTGTGTGTGTGTGTGTGTGTGTGTGTGTGTGTGTGTGTGTGTGTGTGTGTGTGTGCGCGCACACAGTGGTGTGAAAGCATTTGTAGTGGTTTCTAAATCTGTGAGAAGCTCCACCAATCTCTTTGGTTTATGTTCTAGGAGGACTGTTGAAGTTATATTGGTTGCATGTGGGCGATTATCTACTCAAATATGTTCCCATGTTGAGGTCATCAAGATATTAGTATCCTCAAACACCATCAACACACACAAACACACACAAACTTAAAGGGAAGAAGTCCTTGCAGTTCTATTTCAGTGTTTTGTGGAAATCTCAGTAGTCTCAGTCTAATTGTCTCAGTCTGATTGTTCTGTGTCTTGTAACCAGTGGTCTACCATCTCTTGTTTATGGTCTGTGTTTGGCTGGTTTTGCATGTCTCTCAGGTTTCCTGTGGTCCTCTGCTTCCCCATCATCATCTCCCATCATCCTCCGAGCACACAGGCTACCTTTCTCCTTCAGAACTTCAGACCATACTGATTGCTGATTGCTCATACTGAGCCAGCCTTGGTCATTCCAGTAAAGTATTTGGCTGTGCTGTTTCTGTTTCCCAGAAGCGTGCTACACCCGGGGCAGCTGTGACCTCCACCCTGCACCGCTGCAGTGGCACACCCCCACCACACGACTCCCCACGCCACCACCCTGATAACCCGGCTGGAAGAGAAACGACCCATTAAAGGTTTATTCACACAACCCAGCTTGTTCACGTCCTGTGAAAACCTGGCAGAGGTGATTGATTATGGATGCTGTGTAGAACATGGCAGAGGTGATTGATTATAGATGTTGTATACAACATGTGTTTCCTTATATCACTTAGATATTTTTTCATTTCATAAAAGGAAACAAAATATTAACAAAAATAGAAAAGAACCTGCAGGTTTTGAACCAAGGCAGATATATTTTTAGCTCATGTTCAAAATAAGTGTATTTCCTGAAGGTAATTTTCAGCTGGCTTCAGTGTTACTGTTTTGTATTCTTTTTTGGCCTAAAATAGTCACACTGACAGACCCAGGAAGGTTTTGCTTACAGAGCTCTGAGACATTTCGAAGTACAGTGTATCATTCTACAGTAGTTTAATGGTACAGAGCTTCCTTCTGTTGTCTTCCGTACAGACTGGTATGTCAAGGGCTAATAAACACAGAAAGATATGATGCACACGGTGTTCTATCCTTTTACAACTTTGTATGTTGTTATAGACACGAGTCGTGTCTCTTCTATGATAATTTATGATGAAACTCAGTATTGTGTGTTAATATCTGCAATGACCAGCTAATGGTCCTGCTGCTCTGCTATCCTGCAGAGTTTAGCTCCTGCGCTAATCGGACCCACACAGCCCAGTTCAACATGTTCTTTAACATCCTCATAGTTACACAGTGACTGCTTCTCACAGGGGTGTTTGAGTGTAGTTACACAGTGACTGTGTCTCACAGGGGTGTTTGAGTGTAGTTACACAGTGACTGCGTCTCACGGGGGTGTCTGGGTGTAGTTACACAGTGACTGTGTCTCACAGGGGTGTTTGAGTGTAGTTACACAGTGACTGTGTCTCACAGGGGTGTTTGGGTGTAGTTACACAGTGACTGTGTCTCACAGGGGTGTCTGGGTGTAGTTACACAGTGACTGTGTCTCACAGGGGTGTCTGGGTGTAGTTACACAGTGACTGCATCTCACAGGGGTGTTTGAGTGTAATTACACAGTGACTGTGTTTGACAGGGGTGTTTGGGTGTAGTTACACAGTGACTGTGTCTCACAGGGGTGCCTGGGTGTAGTTACACAGTGACTGTGTTTCACAGGGGTGTTTGGGTGTAGTTACACAGTGATTGTGTCTCACAGGGGTGTCTGGGTGTAGTTACTCAGTGACTGCCACACAGGGGTGTCTGGGTGTAGTTATAGTTTGGGTGTAGTGACAGTTCAAGGAGAAGTGAACATTTGGGCACATGTTCCCAGCTGTGGTCCTCTAGCCCTGTGTGTCACCTGCTGATACGTCTGGTGTCAGCTCTCGTAACATAGCTAGGAAGCAGAGCGCTGTTACAGACAGAAGCGTACCATGCTCAGAGAGGCTGTGGTGGAGACCTCCATGAGACACCACACACAGGAGACTCAGGACCACTGAGACACAGTGGAGACTCAGGACCACTGAGACACAGTGGAGACTCAGGACCACTGAGACACTTAATAACTGTAGCTATAACTCCACTTTTGTACTCCTTAATGAAAAATACAACATTCAAAAGCTTCCACAAAAATAAAAAATAACCAATTCTGGGGGAACCTGAAAAACAGACACTTAAATGTATGTGTAGTTTCCAGCACAGGAGGGGACAAGCTGCAGAACCAGGACGTTTATGTAAGAAAAGCCATGTTCATGTCAAACTGACTAATGTGCTCCCCTCTCTCCCTCTCTCCCTCACCTCCTCTCACTTTCTCTACCCCCTCTTCCTCTCTCCTTTAATTCCATCCTGTTATTGCTTCTTCAACCATCTGTCCCTGTCTGCCTCGTCACCGTCCTGTTGAACCTGTCTTCTTTTTTGTGCTTTTGCTCCTCTTTTGTTCCTTCACTTTCTTTCCACTCCTTTCATGTCACTCTATCTCTCCATCTGTGCCTCTTATTCCAACCCCTTACCTTCTTCTCTTTCTTCTCCATATAGGGTTGTGTGTATGTGTGTGTGTGTCTGACCTCCAAGGTGTTGTGTAAGCATCTTAGGAACTGTGCCATGACACACACTGACCCCTCTCTCTCTTTCTCTCTCTCTCTCTCTCTCTCTCTCTCTCTCTCTCTCTCTCTCTCTCTCTCTCTCTCTCTCTCTCTCTCTCTCTATTCCCCCTTCCTTGTCTCTCTGTACATGTCTATCTGTCGGCTGCTTTTATATTTTAATATATATATATATGCATTTTGTGATTGCATTGAATTTGTAATGCAGTTATTTAGTTTTTGTTGGAGTTGTGGCAGATGTTAGATTAGCAGAAAGAACCTGCCTGCTCTTGCACTGGGAAAATGTTCTTAAGCTCTACTGCCCTCTGTTGAGCCCAAGTTGTCATAGCAGCATCAGCAATTAAGCTTGGTGTTACCTGATGTTTAGGAGCAAACACCTCTCAACATGCATCATTCTTCTTTTCTGTTAGTCCATATACTTGTAGAAGAAGATGACGGCAAAGTGGCTCGCGGAAGCATCAGACTTACCAGGAGACCTGTCAAGGATCACCTGTAACAGGGCTCCATATTACACACAAGTATAGTACAGAGTACTTCCAGCACGTCTATGTGTTACACCAGAGAACTACATAGTGACATTGGGGTTTGTGAACAATTTCAGTACATCAGCTCTAAAAACAAGCTGCAAATGTAACGCTTTTAATGACATCAGACCTCACAGACTGGGAACGTGAGAGACACGGACTAAAGGAGATAAGGGTGGGGGGAGTTGGGAGTGTGGTACAGAGTATATTAACATTTCTCTGCAGTTCAGCTGAGCACAAATGGCTTTTGGCTGAACTGTTGCAGCAGGAGAGAGAAACGCACCAGGGTGGATCTGGCTGACGTGTGCTGGGAGTAGTAACACTGAGGGGAACTGGAGATTGGGAGGATGAAGCCATGTGGGGCAGGAGGGGGCGGTGGAGGGTGGGGGGTGGGGGGGGGTGGTTGTTTGAGAAAAATTAGGAAGGAGCACCATCTTAAATGCGGGTGTTAACATGCTAACACGTGTGTGCAGTTGTCACAGAAGCTGTGAACTGAAAGCTGAACTGCTGATTGCAGCTCCCCTGAGTTCCTCTGTGTGGTGAGAGGACGGGCTGGACAGGGGACATGCTGGACAGGGGACATGCTGTACAGGGCTGGACAAGGAATGCTTTGTCTCACCTAAAGGTGAGCACTAATCTTAGCTTCTCGTGTACATGATAAGCATTGAGCTTTTTTATTCTAGTCAGTTTGGAACTGTTCCAGATGGAGGTCATTACAGTGAATGAGACCAAATAAACACGTTATGGACAAAGTTCAAAGTTCAAAACCCCTTTAAAATGACACATACTGGTGGCCATGTGCAGATCTACACAAACACATGCATGTGCGGATGCACACGTGGGTGCAAGCACAAAGCACATGGAAAAATCTGAGACAGCTGAGCACATACCACTGCTAGAGATGTTGTCCATCGTGGGGACACACGTGTAAACACACGGCCCAACATGAACACACACGGTCCTGCATGAACGAACGTTTCATGGCCAGCCTTGCACATGGGCTGTGTAGTTGCCCCGGCAACCATGCGCACAAGCAGTGAGGCTGTGACTGGCTTAGTCAGTGTGTGTATACAAGGATTAGAACCGAGTCAAGCAACAGCGGTCCCATCTGTACCCTTAGCAAAACAATTTGGTACACACACACACACACACACACACTTTCTTTAATCTCAGCCTTCCCCAGGGCCCTGATTCCACTGGTGAACCACGCTTAGCTAAGCAGAAGCTTCCAGTCAGAGAGATCACTGCCCATGACCCAAGACCATAACTACTGACCGTGAGTGCTCGATGCTGGGGGGCTTGCCTGGGTCAGAGGCTGCCCTTGTGTGTGTGTGTGTGTGTGTGTGTGTGTGTGTGTGTGTGTGTGTGTGTGTGTGTGTGTGTGTGTGTGTGTGTGTGTGTGTCAGATACAAGCTGCCCTGCACTCATGCAGAACCACATGTACTGTGCGAGTGCTATCATAGCATCTTAATCCACACGCGAGTGCTCACGGCTAAGGCTGCGTGACCATCTCTGGCTCCACTGTTCAGCTTCAGTCCTAGAAAGGGCGCCAGTCCCCAGCGCTGAAACATGGATACAGGGGCTGAAACATGAATACAGGGGTGAAACATGGATGCAGGAGCTGAAACATGAATACAGGGGCTGAAACATGAATACAGGGGTGAAACATGGATGCAGGGGTGAAACATGAATACAGGGGCTGAAACGTGGATGCAGGAGCTGAAACATGGATACAGGGACTGAAACAGGGATGCAGGGACTGAAACTAGATACAGGGACTGAAACATGGATGCAGGGACTACAGGGATTACAGGGGTTGCCTTGTGAGGCTGTTGTGTTTCTGACCTGCTATGTTCTTAGCACATATTCATCTGTTTGCTCAGTTCCAGACCCAACACCTCACAACACAGGCTTTAGCCAGTTCTCTCTCTCTCTCTCTCTCTCTCTCTCTCTCTCTCTCTCTCTCTCTCTCTCTCACACACACACACACACATCTGCTCCCCTTCAGCAGTCTCCATCTAACGTTGTACTTTCATTAGTTCACTCAAGCACAGTGCAGACCTGTCAAACTGCAAACTGTATTTATTGCTATGGTTTGTCCTGCTGTGCAGACATATAACCTGTCTACGAGAGGTAGTGCAGAAGCTGGCTGACCCCAGATCAGTTTTCCCTCTTCACAAGTGCCAGCTGCAGCACCTGAGGCAAAAGCAAACATCTGATCTCAGATCACCAGGTATAGGAACGCGGAGGCCAGGCACAGAGGGCTGTAGTGTGCACTGAGATGAAAGGGACAGGTTTATGGGTGTGTGTGCAACTCTGGAGGTGACGGGCTGAAGGCATTAATATTGCTCCACTCTAGTGGCAGCTGCACACAGACACTTGCACAATGAAATTAGTTTAGCAGAGGGGAAAGGGAACAACCTGCACAAGACCCCCGTTTCCCAGGGGAGTGGAAAAGAGAGCGCGCACCACTAAAGCAATCATGACCTCGTTTCTGACTCAGGACTCAAGATGTGAAGTGTGTTCACATGAGGTTGTGTAGCTTATTACTACATTTCATGACCTTTTCTTTGTAATGAATCATTTTACAATTATAATACTCCATCTTTCAAATCTGACTGTACAAGGAACTGTACTTTCATCAATTAGAAATGAACCATAATTTACTCATTACTGCTTTTGCCTAAACACATAAACAAATGTCTGAAAACCACTGAGTAGGTGAAGTCGTCTCGGATTCCGTGACTATTTGGCACGTTCGACCTCGTAAACGTTTCCAGACAGCGCGGGCTCTCCTTCACGCACGCGCACTGAGCTGTGAGAACTGTTCACACTACCACGTGACCAAAACATCACGCAGGACTCGAGGCTCTTCGCAGGTGCCGCGTGTGCGACATCAGCACGAGCGCGATCACGCACACAAACCGGCCGCTGAGAAATAAAGGCGCGCTCTGTACTCGGATGTGGAGGCTGCGGGCGTTCCAGCCAGGAAATGACATCAGAAAACTGGTCCTTAGACACCAGTCGCCAAGACACTTAATGCGTTCAGGAAATGAAAAACTAACTAGCAGAATGTTTGGACGTCTTTGTGTTTGTCTTTGTTCAAAGATAGTGAGTACATTGTAGAAATTTAAGCACATAAAAAACTGTTGACCAGTTTGCTGTACATGTATAATATATAACAGTAATAATATATTTTAATGCGAGTGTAAAATAATATCTTATATCAAGGGGTTTTAGAATGCCTGGAGCTTCAGCTGAGACCGTGGAACAGCCAGAAGTAACTGATCACAGATCAGAGTGTGATAAAAACAGTTGGGGAAAGGTGAGGACAGGTATACGGACATGTCAGAGCTGTGTGTGTGTGTGTGTGTGTGTGTGTGTGTGTGTGTGTGTGTGTGTGTGTGTGTGTGTGTGTGTGTGTGTGTGTGTGTGTGTGTGTGAAATTTGGTTTATGGGCATTCTGTCAATTCTCAGAGGTGAAGTGATTGTAGACTGTGTCAAGGAGTGACACTGCCATCAAGTGGTGTTTCTTGTAACTGCAGCCAGATCCTTCGCTGAGATGTGCAACAGATGACCAGTGTTCTCTATACACTCAGCAGGCGGAAACGTATGCGTGGTGTCTTGCTCGTGCTCCCCAAACACTGTCCAACGCTCCACTGTGGAGCGTAAATAACGTAACAGATGGTCTCCTGTCTCTACTGTGAGGAAATTCCTTTAGCATCAGAAAGTGTGTTTGTGTGTATGTGTGTGCGCGCGCATGTGTGCGTGCACGATAATGCAGAACCAGCACAATGGGATTTATTCTCACACATTAGGATGCACTGCTGGGAGAGCCAAGATGGTGATGGGGATCCCACCACAGCCCCTAAAACGATCCCCCACGACCACGACATGGGGCTGGCGGCTCCGCCACGACGGGACTTTTATCGTCCGCCCATAAAGCTTTCACTGCTCAGATCTGTCGTTTCCAACAACAAATGAAAGTGAGTCCAGTGAGTCTGGATAGGGACACTGTCGTCACGTTCTCGTGAACACTGGAGCCGAACCCAGAACCACACGCGGTAATGCCACTCCCGCGTCAACGCGCTACGCTTTCCAGCGTTCTTTTTATTTTTGCTAAACTTCCACAACAGCTGATGAACTGTTGCTCACTGTGTGCTTTTACGGCAGGGTCTCCTGCTGTGACCTGTGCAGCCCCTGTGATGGTTGTCCAACGTGTTGGTCTCTTCAGGCCCTTCCTTTGATCGCCTTCGTCTTTTACTGGGCTCTGGAAGCCCGTAAACAACGTCTGAACAACTGCTGATCTCGCTCGCGTCAAAGTGGGCCGAGGGGCCGCCGGGCCGGGGGGTCCAGAGATAAGCTCTGCACGTGTTTCTGGAGGAGTGAGTGGATTTTGATGATCAGAGAAGCATCTTGGTGGCGTTCACATTTGCTCCATCTGTCTCCTGGGTTTGATGTATGTGGCTAATGAGGGCAGATAAGGGCTCGAACTTTGTCGTGTGTACAAACACACGCTTCCACGCACGGCGGCCAGAGAGCGTGCTCGTTTGCTCGGACATTCACACATGCACACACCAGTGCCGTTCATAAGCCAGGATGCCCTCGCCTCGGCCGAGCTGACCGTGAGCAGCAGGGGAAACGTTTAAAAGTGCACACACACGTGTAATAGTTAGACAATACTGCATGGAGACTTGGGATGAGCAGGGGTCTAATATTTTAGAGTATTTCTGTAGAGGAGATGTGCGTGTTCATTTGCGATTATATTTATGTATGGATGTGTGTGTATGTGTGTTGGTATGATACAGTATAAATGCTTTTGCAGCTGCTCTATAAACCCCTGCTGGTGTACACTGTGGGGGAGGGCATCTAAATGTGACTTTGTGTATTTATTAAATACAGGACCTATTTGGACCAGAACCATTCCATTACCCCCCCCCCCCCCCCTACTGTTAGACCCACCTCCCTACCCCACACATCTGTTCCATTACCACCACCACTGCCCCTCAAACTGTGTTTATAGTAACTGCCCACAGGATTACCCTCTCTCAGACCAGAGAGTGCATTCGCTTTGGCTAATGGAGTTCTGTGCAGAGCTGCGTTTGCTGTCCAGGCAATGCTTTCCGTGCGAGGATCAAATCAGGCGGTTAACAGCAGGTCTCGGGGGCGTAGTGAGGCGGAGACGCTCACACCTGCACCACCCCAGTCTCACTCTCAACTCACACACGCTCCTGCTGTTCCCATTACACTTCATTGCCCATATGTTTTTGATCAGGCACTCGTATAGATGGCCGTGCGCTGTAGTCAGGACCTGGTTCAGGACCTGGGGCTTGGAGAACAGCTCTGTCAGTGATCCCCACACCTAACCACTTACATCTCTTCACTGTTAGTGATCCCACAACGGCCAGTAGCAAACCTGACATCAATCAGGGGGATCTTTCTCAATTTTGTTTCTCTCAAATTCTCTCTCTCTCTCTCTCTCTCTCTCTCTCACCTCCTCTCTTCCCTCACTATGTTGGTCTCAGTCCAGTACATAATCGCACGACTCCACCCAAACTTCCTGTTCCTTTCTCTTGATCTCACCCAGCTCCTCTTTTCTCCTAAACCTCTCATTCTTCCTCTCATCCTCTCTCTCCCCCTCTCCCCTCTGTCTGTCTCCCTCTCTCCTTCTCTCTCTCACAACTCCACCCTTGCTTCCTGTTGCTCTCTCTTGATCTCATCTGGCTCGTGTTCTTCTGCGCTGTCGTTATCTGCTCTCTGATTCCAGTCCAAGTGGACCTCACAACTCCTTCCTTCCTTGAGCAGCACAGCTCTGATCCTGGGTTGGTAAGGACTAATCAGCATGGCCGTCTGAATGCTGACTAAAACTGGGTGAATGTGGTCTTCACAGTGAATCATGTCTCTGTCTTTCCTGTTTATTTATTTTTGTTGGCGTTCAAATTATGGGTGTTGTGAGCAGTGAACTAACTCCAGTTCTGCTCACTGCAACCCTACACATCTTCATTTGGCCGATTACTCAAAGTACTGTTCTCAACAAGAAATATGGTTTGCTTTTTTGGAGGGCAGCGTTTTATTGCTACCTGGGCAGTTTAGCAGTTTTTTTATGTAGCAGCCAGCGTTCCAAGTGTGGCTACAGTTCAGGCGAAGTCAGTGTGAGCTCATAGTGTGTGTGTTTCACGGAGGGGTTATGAATGGAAAGACTCCTGTAAACTCCCCTCCCACTACACCACAGTGTCACAGTGTCTTCCATGTTGTTCTGTCTGTAAGTGATCACACTGACTGAAGAAAGTTAATTAAATTAACTTAACACTTCAGAGAAAGTGTAAAATGGCAGAAAAAAACGGTGGGAAGCCATTTTGAAATGGTGACTGTGGGGACCAGACGAGCTGCTATGAGGGACGCTGGCTGTCCACAGGATGAATATAGAGCAGAGTCTGTGTCTCTGGAGGGCGTCCCTGGCTTGGGACGGGCTGGACAGGAGGGCCGTGGAGTCACGGGTAATCACAGTCGCACTCTCACGGGGACCGAGCTATCATTAGTCAAGCCTGTGAAGCCAGCACTTTTTGGAGAGAAGTAGGTATGACCTCACAGACATGTTACGAGACTGAGGTGCAGCTCCTACGGTTATAACTCACCATAGAAAGATATCCTGCTACAAGGAGAGAGGTCAAAGGGTAACTGCAACTGTAATACTGGATAATTACACTTAAATCTGTGTGTACTTCTCAAACACACTCTCTTCTCTGTCTTACACACCGGATCTCTCGCTCTCTCTCTCTCTCTCTCTCTCTCTCTCTCTCTCTCTCTCTCTCTCTCTCCTCCTCTATCATCCTCTATCATCCCTTCCCTCAGTCTCCTAGGCGTTGTAAAGTCTAACTGAAGAGTCACTCCACAACTTTCTGTTGCAGATGTGTTTAACTAGCCCTAAGAGAGGTATTGAACTGCGTGCGTGTGTGCGTGAGTGCATGGGCATGACTGGCTTGTGATCGAGTGTGTTTACGTGTTACCTCAGTGTAGAACGAGCCAGGACAACGTCACCACACCCAGAACCCTCTGTACACCCATAAACACAAACCTGTCACATCAATCAATGTTCATGTTAGAGTGGGTCTGTGTGTGTGTGTGTGTGTGTGTGTGTGTGTGTGTGTGTGTGTGTGTGTGTGTGTGTTAAACATGTTAAATATAACTGATCATTAATGCAGTAACTGTTGCAGCAAATTCATGTGCGATTGCTCATTAATCCATGGAAATGAAACGTAATGTCTACATACTGCAGTGTTGTGAGCCTGAACTACACAGACTCAACCTGGATGGGCTTCGTTACTGTACGGGAGTCGTTACTGATGTCCAGGACAGAAATGTACAAACTGCAACATCCACCGTCTGCAGGCTCATCATCCTCATTCTCAAAGTCATCGTTGTGCAGAACGTAACTCAACAAAACCTTCCTCCATGCCTCAATGTGCAATTTAACACAACATGGACTTTAGACACATTGTGGCACAGTAAGACATAAATTACACATGTAAATAAGTGCAAATGGTATAAAATAGATTACAGATTACATACAAATTGCACTGGTATGTATGAGCAGTACAGGGTGTCTCAAAAGTAAATAAACACCCATATAAAGTGAAAACACTCGGTGAAGATACGGTGTTGTTCATCTTAAAGACAGAGGTGTTTGTTCTGGTATTCAGCCAGATGTTTAGGTGAAAGTTCATCAGTAACGGGGGAAATATAGTCTGGACACTCGTTTCATCTTACATGGGAGTTTCCCTGTAACATTCACTCTGTACATACACACTCCATCTTTTTATATACAATATTGTACATATGTAGAATTGCACTGTGTATGCAGTACAGCAGGTTGGTGGCAATGGCCTGAATCATGAATCCAAATTTTATTCCTCCAACATGTTTTATTTTTTTCACACTCTTTTGTATCTCATTATTCGTGTTCTATCTCAGCCAGCGCTGTGTCCATGTGGCCTTCATCGTCCCTATGAATAAAGAGAGATCAAAGGGGCTGACGTGGCTACCAATGAATACAGAGCAAAAAATATATCTCATTTGCATAATGCTATCTGAGCCTATAGCATTTATGCACTGGTTAGCCACGTTTGGGTTTTCCTTTTAGCTCCTCCTCCTTCCCTGCATTCATCCCAGCTTGTGCATACAGTCGTGTAATTGAAGGTCTTTGAAGTGTTCTGGTTGAAAATAGACTCCACATTCTTTGTCTCTATAACCCTTTCTCTTTTGCTTCTTCTTTCTTCATCTCTCTCTCTTCCTCATCCCTGTCTCTTCTTGATCCCCCCCCCCCCCCCCCCCCTCTTTTTCAAATCTTGCCTGATTTATGTGGTGTAGTGCGGTCGCCCGTAACACTGTCATCGTACTGGGTGATTTAATATAACACTGGGGCTCCACGGAGGGCCCGCAGCCAGATCTCTGGGTCTCATCTGGAAGGGGAAATGGCTCCGAGCCTGCCAGACGAGAGCTGGATCCGAACAGCCCCTCCGCACAAGAGGGAGCCATCAACCGCCCCCCTCGGGGAGAGGGAGAAAGAGAGGAAGAGAGAGGGAGACAGGGAGAGAGAGACAGAAAGAGAGAGAAAATAAGATTGAGTGATTGTATTGTGCATTTATAGATGTATAGATGAAGTATAGTGTACCAGCTGCACATTGGTGTCTGCACACATCAGTGTCACTCTTGTGTAAGGATGCTGAGTTTCCAGTAAAGTGACTAGTGAGTGTAGCTAGTGATACTGGTTTAAAGAACCTGTCCTGGTTCTAATTAATATTTGTGGGTCCTGCATATTTTTGCAGATTATTGCTAGAATACAGTGGTGTGTGTTTGAGCTTGTGGTTCCTCCAGAGAACGTGATGGTTTCTCAGTCCACACCACCAGATCTGCTGCATCCCAAACGGCCTCTCAGTAATTACATACACAGATAAACTCATGAGCCGTAGGGCTGCGAATTCAATCTCACTCTCAGATCTTGGGTATCGCATGCCTAGCACAGCTAGTTCCAGTTATCCCCTTACCAGTTTAGGAAGAACACAGAGATGTTTGGGTCATTGCAGATATAATGGTGTACGTGTGTGTGTGTGTGTGTGTGTGTGTGAAGGTAGGGAGGAAGACTTGTCCACTAGGATGAGAGCCATACAGACACCTTACAGACCTTTACAACACTTTGATGGCACTGATTCTAAAGCAGGCCATAGCTGCAAATGAGTTTATCACACACTACGCCACTGGAGAGCTGAGCGTGGAGAGCCTGACCACAGAGTTTGAGTGTGACACACCTGTAAGTCAGACAGCACATGACAGGTGACACCTGACACCACAGCCACAGTGTCACAGAGACTTGCAGGGTAGCCACAGATCACAGGCATCTCTGGAATGACTGGAGATCGTAGGTAAGACATTATAACTAACTGGGGAACTGCTTCTCTTTAATGAAGTATTTGCAGTGGAGATCATATGTTAGCCATTAAAGGAACTGGAGAACTGCTCTCTTCTGAGCTACTGGGGGTTCTCGAAGACCATTTCCTGTCAAAGTTCACCATTAACTTTTATGTCTTTTTCAACATGGAAAACCAAAAGGACTGTGTAAAAAGAACAGCCTTTCACTCGTCATTTCTCCAACCGTCACTATTTCTTCTACCATTCTCTTTCTTTGTTCTCTCTCCTTCCTCTCTCTCTCATGCCCTCCCCTGGTGGAGCGGGTCCTGTGTGAGGGGCGTAGTGTGCGTTGATGTCTGGACCGGTGCGCTGCTGTAAACGCTGTGATGTAGAGGATCGGGCTCGCCACCGTAAACCCAAAGAGCCAAGTGGAGCGAAGGATGCGCATGAGTTGGTAACGGACAAACGGGCAGACCCGACATCTGCTAGGAGGACATCCCCAGCCGCCCCTATATTACTCCCCTTCCTGTTGGGCCCCTCCGGGACGACCTGCGGTGATCCAGGGTCCTGGAGGAGGTGGCCTCCCTTGCCCCGTCCACATCACACCTGGGTAAACATTCCTCCAGCGGGTTTGGGGGGGTGGGGGGGGGGGGGGGGGCAGAACCACAGTCTGTGTTGGACCACACTGTCTCTGGCCAGGTCTGTGCTGACCCGAACTGAACCGCACCAAACCTTTGCGCCCGTCCGGGACGCTGCCCCACCCACACCGGGTCGACCGCACCCGGGGATGTCGGAACGCAGTGGGAATTTTCCATCCCGCTGTTTCCACCACCGGGAGCCCAGAAAACGCTTCCTGGCAGAACGCTTTTTCTTCCATACGTGTCCCACGGGAGGCGTTGCAGGACAGGATTACATGGGGCAGCTTCAACTCGGACGCCAACCATGTCGAACGTGGCCTGTGTGTAAGAGAGTCCACTGAGCAACAGCGGGTTTGAAGGGTGGGGAACGGGTGGAGAACGGGTGGAGTTTCCAGAAGTTCACTGATCTTTCCAGAGGGGTGCAATGTGGCAGAAAGCAACATAAAACAGTAATGCTTAAAGCAATGCTGAGATAATACCTGATGAAGAGATTATTACTGCATTAAGGGATAATACCATACTCCATCTACAGGGGCCACGGAACTGAAAAAAATGGAATTTAGTCAAAAAGAAAAAGATAAAAATAGTTAGAACTTTTTGCAGTTAGAAAGTTCTGCATATTACAACACAGGAAACAAAAACAGGGAATGAGAGCTCACTGCTCTATCTGATCACTGATGAAAGGAGACATAAAGGAATGACAGGAAACCTTCCTCTGAATCATGGAGATCTCTGAGTGTTTCAAAGCCTTGCACTGTCACTGTAGTCCTAATTTACCTGTTTATACAGCTGAATTGGCCATTATAAATACAGCAGCACAGGGCAGTGATTAACGTCTGGTTTCACCCAGATTAGCTTCGCCACTGCTTCTCCTGAGTGTCCTCTTAGTAATGTCAGCATCTTCAAAGGCAGGACATTTCATATGTCTGTCCGCTGTTTGCTTGCCTGCTGAGTACAATGTTAGCAGACTACCCCAACCCCCTGTGTGGAAATAATAATTTACTTTGAACTAAATTCTTATTTTACTTTATTGTGAGTCCGGTATGACCCAAGACTGTTCTGAATTGACCCAAGGACCCTGAATTGAGGTCTCAGAGAAAAGAGTTTTCAGAGATGTTCTCAGAGATCTCAACGTCTCTGGAATCACTCCACCAGTCACTTTTCCTGCCGAATGCTTGTCTTTTCTTGTCTTTTCTTGTTCTTTCTTGTCATCTCTCCATCACTTTCTTTCTTGTTCTCTCTTTTCTGTCTTGCTCGCATTTTGCGGAGGCTTGCTTTAGGCAAGGACCTGGAACGTTCCGCCACGAAGAGCTAATTAGTCATTATTCCTACCACGTTTCTGCTCATTAGCATGTATTAATTAGCTGGTGTTTATTAGCAAAAACAAGTGCATGGTGCTGGAATTGCCACTGGAGCTTTCATGAGTTCACCCAAGGGTGAAGGCAGTGCTCCTACCCAGACTACACACACATACACACCAATATCACCAGTCATGCAGACTCATCACAGTACACTGATTTAACCCATTGGGTATTATGGATGTATTTCCTTTCAGTGGTTTGGGCTCTTTCTCTCAGTCTTTTTTTCCCAACACTGAGGAAGAGTTTGTCACTTAAATTACAAGTCTTACAAACTGTCATCTAGGAAACTCATATGTACTAACTTCTGACTCTGAGACAAAACCACGTACTTCCGTTCCTTGTCTGCTATCCGTCTCCCTCGAATACACACCCTGTTATTTGTAATGTCTGTGCATGTCCCTTCACAACGTCCCTCACTCTGGCCTGACCTGTTTCAAGCCATCACCAGTGGAGCAAGAGTGCCATCTGGTGGCAGAGATAGGTAGTGAGGTCGTCAGCTTGAGCAACACTCCAAACCACAAACCAGACCCTGCTCTGCCAAACCCAAAATTGCTGCACTGCAGACAAGATCAAAAGTAGTTAGTAGTCACACTTTCTCTCATGAAATGCAATCACAAGTCGAAATTCATTTCGAGTTTTAACCTCACGTGTATCTACTGTTTCTCAGATCTTTGAATTCTGTGCCTGGTCCTGAACTTTGGACAAAAGACTCTCCCAATGATCTAACCATCTGAAGGTTGACCATGGTCCTTCCAGCCATTTCTGAGCTACCCACTGCAGGCGTAGATAGCTTGTTTCTTCTGATCTGAGAGCAGTTTTGATGCCTCTCTTGTAATGGTTAAGTTTAGATTTGGGAAGGGAGAGCCGATCCAACATTAGCAGAAAATTGCACGGTTCAAACCAAATGTTTTCCCAGAAGAATTACGCCGATCTTCATGAGCTGGTAGAGTGCTTTTGGTACATGACCACAGAGGATTAGCACAGGTCTGTACTGTCCTCACTCAGACGCATTCTTAGTGTGGCCTCAAAATCCATCCTAACCATTTGGAGATCTTGGATTTCTGCCTCAGCCAATAAAACCTGAGAGAACATATACAGAAAAGAGGGTTCGGTTCAGACAGCAACAGGACTAAAAATATCCTTGTGCCAGGGTATTTCAAGGCCTTGGGACAAAATACAACCATCTATTCATTTTAGAAGATGATTTATTTACCTTTGCTGTGGCCAGCACTTTATAATTTGTCGGTCTGATTCGGCCTTGAGGTATTCTGCAATTCCATCGCACCAGACTCCCTTTCTGGCTCCGGTGCCAGTGGGAGGTCATTTGATGCTGTGGCAACTGTTAAGTGTTGTTTTCGATGTGCTTAGAGATCCTTCCCTAACGACACGTCTCTGTTTCAGCGGCCACTGTTTGTCCTGTGTGCTCTCGATAACACTGAAGCCCAACGATGAGACTTGCACCCTGCACATTGTTTCTCTCATGTGCTTTATATTCGGAAGGCTCACAGAAGATTACAAAAAGCTCCTCACCAACCCCACCTTCAAAAGTGAAGATCTCGCAAGCTTCTCTGAAATCTCTGTTCAACCCTCTGATCCATGAGTGGTTTGTTTCCAGGATCTCTGGACACTTAGGACACTCTGGACAATTTGCTTTTTGCAAAACCTGTGTGTGTGTGTGTGTGTGTGTGTGTGTGTGTGTGTGTGTGTGTGTGTGTGTGTGTGTGTGTGTGTGTGTGTGTGTGTGTGTGTGTGTGTGTGTGTGTGTGTGTGTGTGTGTGTGTGTGTTAAAAGCACAGCAACTATTTGAGAACAGCTAGAAATAGCACACCCAGTATTAATTATCATGCTCAAGTCACTGTGGTGATTTATACCACACACTGCAGTCAAGGGAACATGCAATTTATTGGAGTGTATTGTGTGCAGGTGGGAGAAGCTATACCTGATATAGCTAATAACGCAAACTCAGGACAAATATCTCCCTCTCATATTGTAAACTGCTGTGTGTGTGTGTATGTGTGTGTGTGTGTGTGTGTGTGTGTGTGTGTGTGTGTGTGTGTGTGTGTGTGTGTGTGTGTGTACTCCTACATCAAAGACATGCTTGTCAAGAATCAGGCAGTTGATCAAATTGTAAAACATAAGAAATCAAGAAAAGGCTTGCTGGATATTTTGTTGATCACCCTTAAACTTTAAGAATTCATAATTTGCAGTCACACGGTTTTGAAATCGTAATGGGCATTTTATTAATGACATATCTGTTTGGATTGCCAGTTGTTGCTATTCAGCAGCAATTCAATGAGGAATATTTAGGAAAAAGCATTGATGTACACTCTGGAACTTTGGAACTCCATGGAGTTAATGTTATTCTTTAAACATCTATAAATTTGAAGATAAACAGGTTTTACCCCAGAACCTCAGATGCATTTTGCTTACACAGCTGATGAAAGACCTGTCTGTAAGGTCTTGTTTCTCTGGGAACCTTTTGCACTACACTGAAGTTTTTACTACCTCTAGATCTTTAACTACACTCAGCAGATACTCTCTGGAAATCTTAGATAAATCAGCTATGGGAATGAGCGGGTAGGGGGCAATAGCAAAGATTGTATTTTTTTCCAAACATACCGCTTTTATTACACATGTAATAAAGTTATGGATTGGTGTCTGACGAGGACTGCAGTTGAAAACGTTTCTTAAGATTTCTTCAGTCGCTTTGCGGAGTGTGGGTGACACCTAGTGGACAATGTCAGAAATTATTTTAAGAAATCGGTGAAACAATAAAATTGCAATGAGCTGTTTTGAATGCTCTTTGTTTTGCACAGAGCACATATTGGAAATATTAGAAATTAATTCTGTTACATCAGTAAAAATGTTCATCTTAATTGATCTAAGACTTTTTTGAGCACCAAACTAAAAATGTCACTCAAATCCTTGGAAACAGGAAAAGCAAAAGTCACAATTCACCTAAAACTTTATTAATACATCCAGAAAAGGCTTTTAATAACACTCACACACAAATCACATTTGATTCATCAGTTGTTAGTTCATAATTTTTATCATTAACTGTGTTGTTTTGCAAAAACATTTTGTACTACCACAAAAGAAAATCATTAAAAATAGAAGAGCACCTTAAAGACATAAAAACCTAAAGCTTAAAAACCTTTTTAAATGTTTTCAGTGGATCTATTTTGAACACTGCAAATATGACATCCAAGTACCTTTGATGAGAAGTAAACTCAGTACTTTAGCACCAGTGGTAAGAAAGACTGAACTGCCAACATAAATGTATGTATCAACAACAGTTCATCTGGTAGTCTAACCAGCCCCTCAGAGTGTTGATAATCCTCTCATCACGAGACCAAATATTATCAAATCACAATTAAAATTTTCCTATTCTTTACGTGTCAGAATAAAGTTTCTGCTGGAGATATTTCAGTCTTTGAACATTGTAAGCAAAGTCTGTAAATGTCACAGTGCTGTAAATTAAGTATGACTGGATAAATTCTTAGATTAGAAAGAAAGAAAAAATTGTTCTCTTTTTGCTCTGGACTCTTGAGGGGCCTTACACTCAAGTACATGCAATGTGCTTCTGTGGAGACGGCCTAGTCCCTAACCTACTGTAAAACAGCACACCTTGACCCAGTGAACCTGCTACACGCTGTACACAGCACACTGGAAAACCATGTACATGTAAGAATGAAGACAGAGCACTTTCACAGCTCTACCAAGCTCTTAACCGCACACACAGCGCACCTCAGCCTTCAGCATGGAGCATGGAGCAGGCTTCTCTTCTCTTCACAGTGAGGCGGAACCGTGAGCTGCTCACAGAGAGCATTAGCACACCAGCCCTCCACGATCTCCTGTCTCCTCTACTGCATGTTCCCACTTTTCTGATGCCTCTGACTTTGGCTTCATGTAAAGAAAGATGTTTCAAGTACAGTAATAAGTGCCAGTCCGTATGCTATGGCTTGGTAAACTTCTGATGTTTGGGAAAGCTGGTAGGTCAAATGTAGGTTTTCTGGTTAACAAGTTAACAATGTTAACAAGTTAACAAGGCATTTGTAAAATTTGTTATTCACTCTACACAAGATATAAAAAGAGTCAAAGGGAAAATAATTGTGTTGAAATTACAAAATGTTTTGAAGCATATTTAATACTCCAGAAAAGCTGGGGGGATTAATTTTAAAGATTAAATTCACAGGCGACTTGTTGAAAGACGTCCAGGGGATGGGCTCCGACTACGGCTGGGTATCTGAGAGAGAGAGAGAAAGAGAGAGAAAGAGAGAGAGAGAGAAGAGAGAGAGAGAGAGAGAGAAAGCTATCTACAGCGTCCGTAATGAAATAGAGTAGTTCTTAACTTACACTCAGACCAAGAAAGGATGTGCAAAAAGAATACAAGAGTTAATGTTCAAATTACAGTAACACACTAACAAAATAACAAACAAACAGCGGAGAAAGTTGAAGCACGTTTAGCTGTGACTGGCATAGTTGCGTCTCCAGTCATCAGTGGCACTCACAAGTGTGCGTGTAGGGCTTCCTGTACGAGAGCGAACAGGACTACAGCTTCGACTGCGGCTCCTCCACTAAAGCACACAGCAGGAGAGAAACAGCGTTAAACACTAACACACAGCACAGACAAACACCATTACACACTAACACACTGCACAGACAAACACCACTAAACACTAACACACAGCACAAACACCATTACACACTAACACACTGCACAGACAAACACCACTAAACACTAACACACAACACAAACACCATTAAACACTAACACACTGCACAGACAAACACCACTAAACACTAACACACAACACATTTAAACACTAACACAGCGCAGACAAGCACTGTTGACACTAACACAGCACAGAAACACTATTCAACACTAACACACACAGTGCACACAAACACCATTAAACACTAATGGCAAACACTATTCAACATAAACACACAGCAGACAGCAACCATTAAACTGTAAAAGACACAGCACAAACACCATTAAACAGTAACACACAGCATATAAACACTGCTAAACACTCAAAGAAGGAAACACTAGTCAACACTAACACAGTGCAGACAAACACCATTAAATAAGAACACACAGAGCAGACAAACACTGCAAAACATTAACACCAAGCAAAAAGATTTGCATGTTAGTACTGTTAAATACTAAAAGCACTGACAAGTGCTGACAGTGTTAAACACTAACATATACAGTCCTGTAAAACACTCACCATAGGCAAATACTGTTAAACACTTAAACACACTGAACACTGCATAATCTTTATGTGTGTGTGTGTGTGTGTGTGTGTATGTGTGTGTGTGTGTGTGTGTGTGTGTATGTGTGTGTGTGTGTGTGTGTGTGTGTGTCTGTATGTGTGTGTGTGTGTGTGTGTGTGTGTTTGTCTGTATGTGTGTGTGTGTGTGTGTGTGTGTGTATGTGTGTGTGTGTGTGTGTGTGTGTGTGTGTGTGTGTATGTGTATGTGTGTGTGTGTGTGTGTGTGTGTGTGTGTGTGTGTATGTGTGTGTGTGTGTGTGTGTCTGTATGTGTGTGTGTGTGTGTGTGTGTGTGTCTGTATGTGTGTGTGTGTGTGTGTGTGTGTGTGTGTGTGTGTGTGTGTGTGTGTGTGTGTCTGTACCAGTGATCCTCTCCTGGTGACGGCCTCTCCTTTCACTAGGACCATATCTCCCTCCATCAGTGCAGGCCACACGTGATACGACACCAGTGGAGCGGTGAACTCTGAGTCGTAGCTGCGTCTGTACCTGAACCAACCAGAACAAACACAGCTGTCCAAATCTCACAGAGCCCACACGCATCCACAGTATCCGTCTCCGTCATTTCGCATGCGGTCTGACTTGGTGTCGTTGTAGAGTTCTCCGTCGGTGCTGAAGGCCAGGTCTAACGGCGGGTCCAGCGTCTGCATGGCGAAGGCGGTTCTGCACATGTCTCTGATGAAGCTGCTGATGAGCAGGAAGTCCACCTCCGGGGGGAAGGAGATGCGCGGGTTCACGTTCATGGCGTTGATCACGTCCTACGAGCAGAGACACACGTCACTGTCATCTCCGCTGTGAGACGCTTGCAGCACGGTGATACAGGCATGCGTACACATTATATCTGTGCAGTTAACTGATCCATACCCAACAGCATCTCTAATTTGTCTTATAATTTGTAGCATGCGTGTAAGAAACCCTTAATAAACTGGCCCAGGCCCAGGTGAAGAGCGTACATCAACGCTCTTCTGGACGTCATACAGGTCGAGGTTCCGGACGATGTAATCCACTACGGCCTCCTCCACGGTCTCGGGGCCAACGTGTGTAGGGGAGAGAGTCTTCCTCACGCGCAGCTTGAACTGACGATAGGCCAGTTTGGCGGCCTGGAAAGACTCCTATTGGACAGATAAGTTAGTAGATTCGTTAGATAAGAGTCAGCGTTTATTTTGCATTTGTTTTGATATATGCAGCTATGCATCATGATGTGTTGTAAGAAAATAAATAAAGTATAGGTGAAATCTTTGGGCTTGGTTAACAGATATCCTCAGACATACCACATTTTGTAATATAATCTATAGTGTGTGTGTGTGTGTGTATGTGTGTATGTGTGTGTGTGTGTGTGTGTGTGTGTGTGTGTGTGTGTGTGTGTGTGTGTGTGTGTGTGTGTGTGTGCTACAGGAGTTGGTATAAGCCTTCATAGGCTGTTCGTACCACGGTGGCGATGAAGAGGATCTTCTGCACCGTCTCCAGGTCGTCAACGTAGCGGTGCAGGAGGCTCTGGGCTTCCGGCCTCTCGATGGCGTACAGGTCGGAGAAGCGGGACACGAGGCGGGCGTGGCGGGCGGAGCTGGTGATCTGGGCACGTGTGGGGGACTCGGACCTCACAGGGCTGCTCCTACGGGGGAGGGGGCTCGGGGAACGACTCCTCACCAGCCTGCAGAGACCCAGCGGAGGTGCTCTGATGTTCAGCAACTGCTCTTGTCTCCACTGTCCGATCTAAGAGTCTCCCATCCCATACTGAGGTGTGTGTGTGTGTGTGTGTGCGTGTGTGTGTGTGTGTGTGTGTGTGTGTGTGTGTGTGTGTGTGTGTGTGTGTGTGTGTGTGTGTGTGTGTAATTTACCTTTCCTGTAGCATGGATTTCTCAGCAGTGAGAAAAGTGACCTCGTCTCTCAGTAATCGGACCTGCCTTTCATAGTCCTCCAGCACGTCCAGCTTCCTCTTATACAGCTCCATCTGCTCATAGGCCTCCCGCAGCCTGCACCAACAGGCATTAGACATGGGGCTTTACGCTGGCGAAGGCAACCCGCCCCCACATCATGCAACTCTTTAACAATGCGTCTTAATTCTGGCAAAGGCAACCCGGCTTCACATCACGCAACTCTTTAACAATGCGTCTTAACTCTGGCAAAGGCAACGTGGCTCCACATCACACAACCCTTTAACGATGCGTATTTATTCTGGCAAAGGCAACCCAGCTCCACACCGTGCCCAGAGAGAAGGGGGTTGCCAGTCATAAATGAAAATATCAGCAATAATGTGTTAAGGTTTTCTACTGATGACCCAGTACTCATTAGTCATATACCAAATATGTATTTCTCATACAATATGACACACCAAAGTCGAATTCAAATGTATTATAATGCTTCGCTACACATGTTGTTGCAAAACACCCTTGCATATGTACAGGTCCAGATTCTCATTAGAAGAACAACCAACATTGTTGTAGCATGAAAGTCTGTAGAGGTCTCACTAGAATACCGCACACAGTGCCAATGTCTGATGTCCCTGACCCTCTCCACACCTTCCCAACACAATAGTGCACCGTGGCCATGTTTTCTACATCTGCTTTGCACGCTCAGGTTGGCGACAGGTATGTGACTCACTCGGCTTTGAGATGTAGGATCTCGTCTTCTGTGGCCAGAAGTGTAGTGGCGGACTTATTTTTGGTGGAGTCCAGGTCAAATTTAGCGTCAGCTAACCTGGAAACACATGCACATACTACAGGGACCTATGGGTGACCGTCCTGAACACTGTTGTGTGGTACAGCTAACGTCACGGTTAAACAGCATGATGGTGTACTGACTGCAGAGGTGCAGGTCTGTGGTGTGTGTAAACAGGAGATACTGACTCCTGTCTGATGGAGTCCAGCTCTATGTGTGTAAACAGGAGATACTGAATCCTGTCTGATGGAGTCCAGCTCTATGTGTGTAAACAGGAGATACTGACTCCTGTCTGGTGGAGTCCAGCTCTATGTGTGTAAACAGGAGATACTGACTCCTGTCTGGTGGAGTCCAGCTCTATGTGTGTAAACAGGAGATACTGACTCCTGTCTGGTGGAGTCCAGCTCTATGTGTGTAAACAGGAGATACTGACTCCTGTCTGGTGGAGTCCAGCTCTATGTGTGTAAACAGGAGATACTGACTCCTGTCTGATGGAGTCCAGCTCTATGTGTGTAAACAGGAGATACTGACTCCTGTCTGATGGAGTCCAGCTCTATGTGTGTAAACAGGAGATACTGACTCCTGTCTGATGGAGTCCAGCTCTATGTGTGTAAACAGGAGATACTGACTCCTGTCTGGTGGAGTCCAGCTCTATGCGAGTGGAGCACAGCTGTTCCTCCATCTTCAACATGTCACTCTCATGAGACAGTGATAGCTGCTGTAGCTTCCTGTCCTTTTCCACATTGTCCTAACCAACACACACACACACACACGTTATTATACACACATATGAGTTAATTATTATACACCCTTTATTTTACTAACATCTCCCAACAAGTACTCTAGAATCTAGAACGATGCAACATTGAAATTTATAAACGCATATTTAGAAACTGAAGACATAAATTGACCTGAATAAGGTTGAGACTGGTGTCTGGGGACACTGACGTGGATGCCATGGAGAAGCAGCTACCTAACCATGGCAGTAGGCGGGACTTAAGGGTGTCCACTCCTGCATAGTGACCACCTGAGAGACAGAGAGGAGTCTCAGAGGCACAGAGGAGTCTCAGAGGCAGAGAGGAGTCTCAGAGGTAGAGAGGAGTCTAGGAGGTAGAGAAGAGTCTCTGAGGCAGAGAGAAGTCTCAGAGGTAGAGAAGAGTCTCTGAGGTAGAGAAGAGTCTCTGAGGCAGAGAGAAGTCTCAGAGGTAGAGAAGAGTCTCTGAGGCAGAGAAGAGTCTCTGAGGTAGAGAGGAGTCTCAGAGGTAGAGAAGAGTCTCGGAGGTAGAGAGAAGTCTCAGAGGCAGAGAGGAGTCTCGAAGGCAGAGAGGAGTCTCGGAGGCACAGAGGAGTCTCGGAGGCACAGAGGAGTCTCAGAGGCAAAGCACAGGAACAAAATGCATCAGAACAAAGATTATGTGAAAGGTGGACAGGTTGGCCACGCCCCTGTGGTATTGCTCTCAATGAGGTTGAAGAAGAGAGTGAGCTAATATTAGGTACTGGGCAACATACCTTATTGAGAAGTTGACATAATATTTTCATAGCACCATGTATAAAAACGTCATAACGCATAACTGGGTGAGGTGAACAGAGAAGTAAGAGGATGGTGACCAGAGGGGACAGACAGTGTTCAGGACTGGTACCTTCTTGTGCAGTGAGGTTGAGGATGGTAAACAGCTGCCCCTGAACCTTAGAGGTGACTTCCAGCAACTCACAGCAGCGGGTCAAGCTCTGCTCACACGAGATCACCTGCCGAAATGGACCTGAATAATCCACTGCTGAGATGCTTCCCAATTTAAATTTTTTTTTATTATAAGAGACTAAGGAGCTTCACATGAATCTCCACTTCAGGCAATCTCCATCACTACAAAACGCTTATTGCAGTCAAGAACAGGCATTTCACATTCAACAGTGACTCGGGATTTTACAGCTCTAGGCCATTCACAGATTACAAGACGAGAGGGGGCGTGCACGTTTCCTGTAACCCTGTCTAAACGTGCACAGGAACGGCACCAACGTTGCCCTGGAAACCGGCGTCCATAGTAACCTAACTTTGCAGCGAAATCAATGCAATGAAAATGAACATTTCATTCAAAACTTCATGTGTACATAGCAGTGGTTTAGGCTGTGTGGTCATTGCTGATATAGTGACCTAGCTAGTTGTATTCTCCAGAGGATATAAAACTGTAATAACGTGCTTACATACATGCTTCCATTATCACTAAACTGAAAATAAACAAATAACTCAAACACTACCTTACATGATCACCCAAACACGATTCCCCATTTCAAATGGAAATGAAAAAATCAGCTATTAAATATAAACACGGTTAACAACACCAGCTATGCTTCTATCGGTGAATGGCCACAGATTTGGACCAGTCATGAACTATGGATCACTTACGTGATAGTCTTTATACCAGGACTCCAGTTTCTGCTGCAAAACGCTGTATGAAGATGTGTTAACCAGCCTCCGCAACGTGTCTGCCATCTTCGCGATGACTGCCACTTAATCTCGTCCCGAAGAAACCGTGGGACTACTTAATCCGGCGCGGGCACGCCCGTGGCGGTGGCGCGCTCCATGTTTATACCTCTAGTTAAAAACCAGCACACGCACACGCTCACTGTTCCTGCCCTGGACGCTGGATGCTACGGACGCACTTTAGTTGTAGCAACGAAGTAGGTTTGCCCGCCTTCAGGATCTGTGGATATGCAGTTCCCATATTCACAAGGACGACCAAGTCATTCTTGGTATTGAAAAACAAATTGTGTCCCTTGAACTTCGAGCGCCCGGGCCACAGTTGAAGCAGAGCAACAACTTGAGACCGCTGAAACATCATACCGTCAAATACCGACAAACGACGCACACGTGGGTGTTATATGTCATGCGCGCGACGGGGATTATTTACCCGCATTAGGGGTGTATTGGGTGTGATTGCTGCCCTAATACACATTAAAAAAAACATTCTAACACACATAATGTGAATAAAACACACACATCATATCACATAATATGCTAACATAGAACAACTTTTATTATATTTTGGGTTCATTTTAGAGTTTAGTTATTAGGAATATTTGTTTAAATATTAGTCAAATTTGTTGTAATTTGCAAGAAGAGAGAGAGAGAGAGAGAGAGAGAGAGAGAGAGAGAGAGATTATATTCCAACCGAAATGTAAAATAGGAATATAGCCCCAGATGTTTGGGGGAAGCCCGCTTGTGCCGAGCCTCAGGTCAAGCTTCCACTTGAATGAGCGCTGCTATATTTGTGCTTCCCTTTTCTGGAGAGCTCATTATAACCACTGCTCCTTATGGCAGGGACCGAACCATTTGAAGTACGCTGGATATGTGGTTAAATATCTGATTTCTTGTGCGATATCCCAGTGTCAACTATAGTTATGTGGACTCATATGCTTATAGTTTTAACTCCACTCATTTTTATAATTCATTTTGCGTGATTTGTTAACGGTTCTCTCGACACCCAAGTGGTACCGCCCAACGTGTGTTCGGCGCTGTCAAAGCGCAGCACGGGGAGGGAGGGTCAACATGGCGTCGGAGCAGGTCTGTTTTGAAAATGTATCATCGTAGACTGTTACATCTAACATTTGAAACGGTTGTTTTTTTAAGAAATGTACATTGTATTTAGCTAATCTCAAATATACCTACGTTCAAATACGCCTTTGCTATGCAAATGTTCTCTGAACTAGTCTCTCTTCTGGCATTGCGGTTTTCTGCGTGGTTCGCGTCCAACTGCTTTATGGAAAAAATGACTAGTTTGGAGCCGTTTCTGTTCTGTTGTTGTTTTGTTTAATCTGGTGGTGACAAGATTTATTTCGTTGATGCAAAAAGACGTGGGGCTCTTCATTTATTTTTATTTGTGACTTTAAAGCAGGATCGTGTGGTTTATTTTTAGTCGTTCCGTTTCTCTTGCTCAGACTGCATTCCTGAAGGAAAGCGCCGCTCTGCGTCTCATTTAGGAATCTAGGATAAGAACATTTAGAGCACCTTTCTCTACAGGACTTAAAGATCACTGTCATTTTTATTTATTTTATAGTAATATTAAATTGCCTATACAAAGTAACGTTATACATTTAGTCCTTAACGGAAAATAAGATTATACCGATAATACAGTTGGTATGTCGTGGTCAGTGATGTCGGTAACGCGTTACTTAGTAAGGCGTTACTCCAATCTTACCACTTTTTCAGTAGCGAGTACTATAACGAGTTAATATTTCCAGTCCAGTAATCAGATTAAAGTTACTTATCCAAGTAACTGTACATTACTCTTTTTATTTCCCTTAGTAAAATATATATTTTTGCTTTCTTCTTGGCTCAAGTCTCCAGAGAATTGGAAAAACTAATTTTGCTGCTGAATGTAACTACTAAAGTAACTTGTAATATACTGTACATAGTTACTTTTAAAATCAAGAAATCAGTAATTAACTAAGTTACTTTTAAAAGGAGTAATCAGTAATCAGAAATCGGATTAATTTTCCAAGGTAACTAAGCCATCACTGGACATGGTTTGGTCGCGGTCTGATATTTTAAAAAATGTCAAGTGTGTAAGGTGAAAAATACCAGGGGACGTTATAACAACATTAAACTTTAACAAACATGAAACATTTCAGTAGGCTGATTCATAAAGTGAACACTAGGAAAGGTTGTAATGGCGTTATAATAAATGTTGATCTCGTAGTTAACACTGTCAGAAATAATGTGTCAAATTACAAAAACATTTTTTCTTTACCTTTATATTTTGAATGGTTCTGGTAGCACATAATTTTGTACCATATTAGTACGTAAATAATAACAGACTGAAATTGTTTGAATTTTTTTTTTTTACAGAACACAATATGAGTGAACTTGTTTTATTTTTGAATAGAGGCTCATGGGAGTACTCAAGTAGTGTTGGTTATACATATATCATGTCACTGTAGTAATTTTGGCTCTTTACAAAATGCATCATTTTATATGCAGGACACATACAGAAATACCCAGTAATTACGACATAAAATTTATTGTTATCAGCAGAGAGTCAGACTTGTCATTTAATATTTGTATGTGCTTCCTGTCCTGAAGGAGAACTCCAATGGACCAGTGAAGAAGTCCATGCGGGAGAAGGCCATAGACCGGCGGAACGCCAACAAAGAACACAACAGCAACTTCAAAGCGGGCTATGTGCCCATCGAGGAGGAGCGACTCCACAAAACAGGACTGCGGGGTCGTAAGGGCAACATCGCCGTCTGCGTCATCGTCCTCCTCTTCCTGCTCGCGCTCATCAACCTCATCGTGAGTGAAAATGAGTTACACCAGCGGTCTGAGCGTCTGTGTGTCTGTCGGTCGCGCGGGAAGACGCAGTTGCACCGTATAGGTTTTATCCTAACGGCTCCGCCCCTCCCCTGGTCTCCTGGGCACTGTCTCTGTCTGGCTGTGTGGCAGATAACCCTGGTGATCTGGACGGTGATCAGGATAGGTCCTAATGGGTGTGACAGCATGGAGTTTCACGAGAGCGGCCTGCTGCGTTTCAAGCAGAAGGCCGACATGGGCGTCGTCCACCCCCTGCACAGGAGCACTGTGGGAGGGAGGAAGGACCAGGACCTCGTCATCACCGGCAACAACAACCCGGTGAGCCTACAAGACAATCCTAGCCAATCACATGTCGGCACCCTTATATTCCTGCAAACTTGGTTGATGGATTCACTTTTCACGTTTGTTTTTACCATTACTTGAGGTAATTATAATAAAACAGCTGGGTAAGGTTTCAAAATACAAGTGTAATACATTTATGCAGGTTATTTTGGGGCACTGATGCCTGTTTTTGGGGCACTGATGCCTGAGTGTATGCTCAGTGCAGTGTGTCATTTTATGTGTGTGTCTGTGTGTGTGTGTTTTGCTGTATATGTGCACTGTAGGTAGTGTTTCAACAGGGCAACACCAAGCTAAGTGTGGAGAAAGGCAAGACGTCCATCACCAGTGACTTGGGCGTGTCCTTCACAGACCCACGCACACAGACCACCTTCTTCAGCACAGACTTTGACAACCATGAGTTCCATCTGCCCAAACAGGTCAAAGTTCTGAATGTGAAAAAGGCATCCACAGAAAGGGTGAGGTCTGATTCTCTTCACTCCGTCCACACTAACATGAGCAAATAGCTCCCTTTACCACAGCCATCACCAGCCACTGCAATTACCTGATGTTACAATTAAGAAAGAATGTTAACATAAGCTTTAACATGAAAATGTAATTCCACAGATCACTAGCAACGCGTCCTCTGACCTCACAATCAAAGTTGATGGTAAGGCCATCGTCCGTGGCAACGAGGGCGTGTTCGTCATGGGCAAGACAGTGGAGTTCCGAATGAGCGGTGACATCGAGCTCAAAGCTGTGAGTCTTGTCTTCTTTCACACCAATTCCTACCTATATTCACATGAATCCTGAGCTGCAGGACACAGGAGAGCCCATGGTTGTGTTGCACTACGAGTGCGAGCGTCTGTTCCTAAAACACGCAGACTAGGTCCAAGAATGCCAGTGTGCTTTCTGTAGAGTTTTAAGGTCATAAATCTAAATGCCCTTGAATTAAAGCATGCTTCAGTTCTTGAACAAGATGCTTGAATTCGATTCACCTCATTCGCACACTGCCCAAATCTAGCATGTTACAGTATAGTAGTAAAGCAACATGAACAACAATCAGGCTGCTTAGGTTGCAGTGTTTATGTAGTGTTGGGCATCTCAGAACCCATGTCATACATATTTCAGTAAAGCAGTTCTGTTTGTGTCTACGTCTTCACACGTGCAGCAGTACCTCTCTGATTCGGGTCTTGTGGGCTAACCCATGGCTTCCTCCTCCGTGCAGGAGAACAGCATCGTTCTGAATGGCTCGGTTATGTTCAGTCCCACCCGCATCCCCAGTAACTCCCTGGGCAGTGAGTTGTACTTTGATGAGGGCCTGGAGAGGTACAAGTTGTGTGTGTGTGCTGATGGGACGCTGTTCAGAGTCCAGGTCAAATACCACAACATGGGTTGCCAGACGTCAGATAATCCCTGTGGAGCAGCGCACTGATACATGAGGAATTCCACTGGAAGTACACGTACATACACACACACACACACACACACACACACACACACACACACACACACACACCCTCACACACCTGTCCATGTTAAAGTTAAAGCCTAACCTATGTGAAGATAAATCAAGGGCGAGTTGTGTACTTCAATCTGCTCACGTTCACATACTTTCGTTTTGGTTTTTTTGTTATTTTCACATTGAGTTCTGACCGTTTTCATAATGTCATAACAGCATGTCCACTCGCAGACCCCTCAGACTTATGATGTGTGTAAGTCACACTTTTTATAATCACTTTTAACTATTAAACCTCATCCTACAGAAACCCTCATCTTTTTTATTATGGAATTATTTAGCCAAAGAGCTGCCTGTAATTTATCATTGGGGTTCACTACATGTGGTACACGTAATTATTTTTAAAATGAAGGATTGTAGTTTTTTATAACTGGCACTATTGAAGTGGTCTTTGCAGACCCCTTTACTGTGAGACCCGCGCACAGTGTTTCTCTAGACAATACTAGAATGACTCAGACTGGAATGAGCTCTGCCCTTCTCTTGAATGAAGTACGTGCAGAGGTGAGGCACTGTTTACTGCTGTCCAGACCCTCCCCGACACGGGTGATGTGCACTAGCCACAGTGAAGGTCCATCCTTGGGGAGCTGGAAACCAGACTGCACGGGATTTTACATCCCTCTCTAATATCCATACCGTGTGTTGTGTTTTTATGTAAACATATATACACTCCACCGGGCGAATGGTGTAGAAGCACCACTTTAAAATCAAAGCTTTTGTTTGCTGTTTTACTGTCTGATTGTAAAAGTTATTCCCATAGAAAGTCCTCCCTGATCAAAGAGTTGGAGTGTGCGGGATGCACACCACCTTCCTCCTACACCACCTTCCTCCTTACACCACCATCCTCCTTACACCACCGTCCTCCTACATCACCTTCCTCCTACACCACCATCCTCCTACACCACCATCCTCCTACACCACCATCCTCCTACATCACCTTCCTCCTTACACCACCTTCCTCCTTACACCACCATCCTCCTACACCACCTTCCTCCTACATCACCATCCTCCTACACCACCTTCCTCCTTACACCACCATCCTCCTACACCACCTTCCTCCTACACCACCTTCCTCCTACACCACCTTCCTCCTCACACCACCATCCTCCTACACCACCTTCCTCCTACACCACCGTCCTCCTACATCACCTTCCTCCTACACCACCTTCCTCCTACATCACCTTCCTCCTACACCTCCTTCCTCCTTACACCACCTTCCTCCTACACCACCTTCCTCCTACATCACCTTTCTCCTACACCACCATCCTCCTACACCACCTTCCTCCTTACACCACCTTCCTCCTACATCACCATCCTCCTACACCACCTTCCTCCTTACACCACCTTCCTCCTACATCACCTTCCTCCTACACCACCTTCCTCCTTACACCACCTTCCTCCTACACCACCTTCCTCCTACATCACCGTCCTCCTACATCACCTTCCTCCTACACCACCATCCTCCTACACCACCTTCCTCCTACACCTCCTCTCTCCTTACACCATCTTCCTCCTACACCACCTTCCTCCTACATCACCTTTCTCCTACACCACCATCCTCCTACATCACCTTCCTCCTTACACCACCTTCCTCCTACACCACCTTCCTCCTTACACCACCATCCTCCTACACCACCTTCCTCCTTACACCACCATCCTCCTACACCACCTTCCTCCTACACCACCTTCCTCCTTACACCACCTTCCTCCTACATCACCTTCCTCCTTACACCACCTTCCTCCTACATCACCTTCCTCCTACACCACCATCCTCCTACACCACCATCCTCCTACACCACCTTCCTCCTACACCACCTTCCTCCTCACACCACCTTCCTCCTACACCACCTTCCCCAACCCTTTCGGTCTGTAGTGCTGATGTACATTGGCAGCTGTGTATGGTTCAGTCCTCCTTTGCTTCATTTATAAACAAGTGTCAGTTCTCTTTCTCTCCACTTTCTCAGCGAGTCTTTAAGCAGTGTGTAATGAATTAGCAATATGGGGACATACTGTCTTTCACAATATGCAAAAATAAGAAAGCTGCCATGTGAAATTTTGATTGGATCATATATTTAAACTATTAACATATTGTTAAGACTATTGGATTATCATTACATATTATTATGTAGTGCTGTGTGATTGTATTTGCTTCGTGCGTCTCACTTGTGTTATGTCATAACGTCTAATCTCTGCCGTAAAGCCATAAACACTGATCTGGGATAAGAATGGGAAAGCGTATCCACCCATATCACTTATGAAAACGTGCCACACCACAGATCCCAAACCAGCTGCCAGTGACGATCGTTACTGATGTTATTGTGTTACATATTCATCTGAAGTGTCCTGCACCGTAAGTGGCCAGGATACTTTTTCAGAGTGCCAAATGATTCTCAAAATGTATTAAATATGGGATACAAAAATTGGATGCTATTCAGTTAATGATAAAGAGTTTATTTTTGTCTCCTGATATATATATGAGCGTGTGTTTTGATTTGAATAATATCTTTTGAAAAGATGCACATAGAAAAGGTCTATGTTTGAGTTGTTTTGTGCAATATAACACATTAATTTAGGTCACAGTGTTCATGGGTATTATTTATTTGAGTTTGTTGTGTTTCTTTTCTTAGATGATGACCAAGTTGTTTCCCCTGTTTTGGTCATTAACTGGATTGTATTTCTGCTTTGTCGTTGTCTTTGCGTGGATCAGATTCACCCATGTGATGCTCTGCTCTTACTCCAGTTTGAAAGGAAAGAAAATTCTCACTTTTTTCAATAGTGTCTGCTTTGCATTGGTTAAAAAATTAATAAATAAATGTTGCGTTCATTTTGAACAGAATGTGTATCCCTTGCCTTTTAAACTGTGCTTTCTAAATAGGGAGAATTTAGATCAGATATTCTTATAGCACTCACCCTTAATTAAACAGAAACACATACCCAAACCAGACAGCTTGTACTTGTGTTTTACAATTTTATTATTGTGATGGATAATATTTACCAGTTCATTTCACTGAATGTGGGTGTGTGGGTGTTTCTATTAAGTGGTGCTGTGTATACAGACACATGCTACAATGTTTTAGAACCGTTCATAATTAAGGGTTTTTCATGAAAATGCTTAGGAAGGGTAAAACTTGAGTGAGATATTAACTTTGACTTGTGAATGGTTATGGTAAGCTGTTCACAATTGTGTATGTGTGTGTGCATGTATCAGCTGCCACAATACACTTCAGACTTTGATCTTAGGTGGGTTCGAGTAAAGTCAAAGAATTTCGTACACTCCCTCTCTGTTGATGGCCACCACTAAACTCTACCATTAGTTCTAAAGTTGACAACGGAGATCTCTGAGAAGTAAGTAAAACTGTTTCCCTTTATGCCACAGCTTCTGAAAGAAAAATGTCAGGGTTTTATCCAAGTAAGTTATTTATGGGTACTTATTACTAGTGAGAGTGTACGACTATCCATGTGATCACGTTTGCCATGTTTATGCTTTAATGATCCACATTTAACAGGAGAGAAAACTACGAAACTATGGGCTTATATTTACTATAAAAGAACATTGATATGGAGAAGTTCTAATTACATTTCCTATAAAAGTGAACTTTGATTTGAAGATCTGTTTTTGGTGTGCAGATTCTCCAAAGTTATTAAGATATGTCAAACTAGCTATCACACGCTGTCATTTGTTTGAAAGGCACCACAGAGTTGATCTGTATGAATAAGGGCCAAGTAACAAAATATGTACTGAATATTTAGAAGTACTAAATTCTAGTAATCTGAATCTTCTACCATTAGTATTGTCATAATAACCTGCCTGCCTGTACAGCATTTCTGAAATGTTTAACATGTTTATGTCTTTAGGGTTGGCTGTGATGTTAGTGTACAGTTTACTGCCCTGCTGTGCAGTCCTGTTTCTCCAGCTGTGCGGGACAGACATGGTCCCACCTAGCCCCGCTTGTCCAGTCTCTTGTCTATGTCAAACGACTCCTCTTCTCAACTGTTCCTCATCTGGCCTATCCAAAGCCCCCTCGCTGATCCCTACCACTGCCACTGCCCTGGACCTATCCCACAATTCCCTGCGCTCTCTGCTTCCTCTCGGTTCTGGCCGTGAACCTCTGAGAGGGATTCGGCATTTGTGGGTGGGGAACAATGTGCTGGAAAGGCTGTCATTGTGTTTGGGAAAGAGTTTGGAGGGTACTAGGACCCTGGAGAGAAGAAGACAGCACTGTCTGTCCTGGACACCTGAACTTCAGTTGCTCTCTGCTGAGAGAAATCAGCTAAAATGTCTACCAAGAGGTGAGAAACGAATTTACTCAGCAAAGCCCACACATACACACAGCTGACTCTTCTGACAATATTATTCATGATTTCATATGCTCCGGAAAATCAATGCCACAGTGGAATTAGAGTGGTCATATTTAAACAACAGTGATTAACCACTGTACAGCACAACATTCTTACAGATAGTCCAGAAATAAACATATAATAAGCCACTAAAATAATTGTAGTTTTTTATGTTTGACAGAGGTAAAGCCCTCCTATAGCTGCAGATAATTTCTAGTGCTGCAACAATAAATAATCACACAAGAGAAGACCAGACATGTGGATTAAAGTGTTCTGTTAGTGAACCCACACCCTGCCACAGGTGTGTGCTACAGAGGTTTCAAATCAGGGCTTTAAATTCCAATCTGTAGTAAATCCCCACTCAGCATGGTAATGAGTCAACCTTTGTCCTGTAATACTACGGACATTTGTGAATCACTAGTGTCCTTTAAACAGCCTGATGGTCCACACAGTGCAGAGGGGCTGTGTACAGACAGAAAACACCTCTATAAGTGTTGTAAAAGTGTCTTCAGAGAATAGATTTCCATGGTCATCATGTTATCTTGCTCTGGTTGTCCCAGTGGCATTTGAACTAGGTGGCATATGAGGATCTGTCTTTCTGATCCAGAAAATACACTCACACACACACACACACACACACACACACACATTATCATATAATTAATATAATCAATATGAAGTCTGTTTCGTTCAAGATCAGTTATATATAATATATATTTATATATAAAAGTTAGGGACATTTGGCTTTTGGGTGAAATTTCAGGATGAACCTAATTTTTACAAATTTCTGAATGCAATTCAATGTTTCAGTACTTTTTGCCTTCTGTTCTCTAACAAGCAAATGGCAAAACTTACAATAGGTGTTTGACCCATGAATTTACCAATAAATGTACTGGTTCGATATTCATATTTTGACATCAAGATGACACTTAACAAACACTCACTATTACGAGGCTTCAAACAGGATGTTCTACAACAGAAGTGGCCACTGATCTTAGAGTGACACAGAAAGTCATCAGCAGGTTGAAACAGATACAGAGAGACTGGAAGAGTCACAGTGTGAGGGAGCATTTAGGCTGGATGGGGGAAGTCTATTGTTATGGTAGTCTATCCACGCTGAGCAGAAATAATGGCCACCAACGATGTTGGAGACGTCTAGGAGAGCGTTATGCCTCAGCCACTGTTGTCACCAGACGAGCCTCTGTTGGTGGTGTTAGTGTGGGCAGGTGTTTCTAGTCAATACAGAGCTGCCCTACACTTTGTGAATGGTACAGTAACAAGCCCGTACTACTTGAATAACATCATTAATCCAGTCATTGAGCCTTTGCATGAACACAGGACTAATTTCATCTTCATGGACGACAAAGCTCCAGCTCATCAAGGTCATATCAAGGGCACAGCTGCTGGAGACTGGGTACCTCAAATGGAGTGGCCTGCACTTTCTCCAGACCTGAATCCCATAATAAACCTTAGAAATTACCAAGTTCTTCACCTGGATCTCTTCTCATTCCCACAGACGATGCTCACCGCTGCCCCCTGCTGACACACTAGAACTGTAGTCCCAGTACAGACGTGTTTAATATGGAGCATAAGTATACGGTTTGCCTTCTAATATCCCAACAGTGTTCAGGTTCCTCGTGTTAGCTGCTTAACAGGATCTCCTCTGCTATGTTGTCATCTGACCACCACTTTCCTGTGCCAACTGACAGCTGAAAGTGTTATAGTATAAGTCCAGTCATAATGTGTTTTATGGTCTAATTTGATAGAGCCATTTTATGTCTGTTTACAATTATACTATATATGGAACTTTATCTTACAGATGCAGTAGCCAAACCAATTTTCTCATACAGACAGTAACTAGGTCAGTATTTGCCCTAGGACATACCAGCTTTTATTTTCTGCAAAGGTTTGTTTTTAAGTGTCCCCATTGAGCTGCTGTGTTCTTTCAGGGTAGTGTTAATTATTGTCGAAGAGCCCTGGACCATCTCTATCCCTGCTGGCCTGTCCAAGATTAGCTTTCATGACCCAGGCTCAGCCATTACAAATTTAAAGATCCTGGTTCTGATTGGTCAAAAGAAGATGTCAAGATGACTAAAGGCCATTGGAGCAAAGATGAGGGATCACTGGGTCCGCCCACAAACATCATCCCACCACTTGCTGGCACCAGACAGAGTCCGGAGGCATAACAGATGTGTTGCCTTAGCAAGCGGGAACTGTGATTGGGAGCAGATCGAGTCTCACAGCTGTGTTCGCTCTTTCATCACTTTCCAAATAAACACTCGCCACTAGTCCATCAGCTCCACTCTGCAGTCATTACAGCTCTCAGAATAGAGGAGGCACCATTTTATGTTTTTCTTTCCCAGTCTTTCTCTAAGACTGCCAGCATTCATGCCTGATGCACACATCCCCGACCAGCTCATTATGTGAACGATAAGGAAAGAAATGAGGACGTGGGGGTGCACCCTGTGTGTACTGTCAAGAAGACAGTACTCTTTACACAAGTATTAAAAGTCAATCAATCATTTAAAACTTATTTTTATATAGCACTTTTTACAACAGTTGTCGTCACAAAACAGCTTTACAAGTGTTCGAGTCCAAGCCCCCAGTGAGCACCGTAACAAAAGTCTGTGCTATTGCATCCTAGTCATGCTAAATGGTTTAAAAATCTATGCAAATTATACTTGGGCATGTAATACAATGCAACATTATTCATTATAAAATTTCAAGTGCAATTACATACTAATAAAATGTGGGGGGTCAGTCCCAGAACCACGGCACCATAACGACTGAGCTAGCACACTCCTGACTGTGTGTTTGTGGAGATTGTGGACTTAATTTACCATTTAAAACCATATTCCTAATGAATTGTCATGCAACATAAGACATTTGTGTCCTCTGTCACCTCAGGACTGAGCAGTGCCAAGTCCCTGCAAGTCCTGCAGCTATCCCATAACATGATCTCCAAACTTGGTCCTGCTGACATTGCTGGGTTGTCTCACCTGAGAGAACTTTACCTCCAACATAACCTCATCAACATTATCCACCCACAGGCCTTTAAAGACTTGCAAAGGCTACAGGTAACCAACATCTGGATACGTTTGTGTGGTTGTGTGGTTCAGAGTAAACAAGTTATATTTTCTGGTTAAAATATAGATGTGTATAGATGTTCTTATTTACTATAGATATACTATATGTACTATGAAACAATCCATATATTGACAGCTACACATTTTTAAAAAATCATACTACATAATTTATTTATCCATCATACCACGTAGGTCCTTGACCTAAGCTACAACCTGCTGACCATCATACCTGTGCCAGCATACCTGTCTCTACGGAACATGAACGCACTGGTGGACGTTACAGGAAACAAGTGGAGGTGTGACTGCAACTTGAAGACACTGAGGAGGTGGCTGAAATTTGACGGAGAACTGGGTCATTCGACCTGGGAGGTGGTGTGTTTCTCTCCCACTCATCATTCTGGAAAGGACCTGCGGTATCTGAAAGAATCTGAAGTTGTCTGTTCATCACATGTATATAACACACCTGGTCACTATAAGGAGGAGACTGTGGATGAGGGGATGGAATTATTGCTTTCCTGCGATGCTGCCAGTCAAGGTAATGATTTCCACTGAATGGTTTGCATATTTAAATCATAGACTGTTTAGAAATGCAGGCTTTATAAGCCCCTCCCTCCCCCTCCCAAAAGCTCTGGAAATAGTATAATCCTAAAATATTTATTGTTTAATTTTTTTCTTTAGATATCATGGAATATCACTGGTGGACACCTCATGGCCACGTCTCCGAAAGCCAACAAATTCTTCTTAGCAACATAACAGAGCAGCATGCAGGACTTTACGTGTGTGTTTCAGGTTTCCTGAAAGAACACGTGTCAGTTTTGAACCTTAATGTTCGCAAAATATATCGTGAGAGAAGACCGCGACGTGACGTAAAAAGTGAGCTCATTAAAATGGATGAGCACAGTGGAAGAGAAAACACGAACATGCTGAACAATATTCAGAAAGCAGGTGCACAAGTGGCTCACTCTGAATTTGTTTTAGCCGTCTGCCTTTCTGTCTTCATTACATTTATAGTGGCATTTGTCCTTGGTGTTCTATTAAGGCCATTGCTGGACAAACTGTACAGAAGAATCAGAACAAAGAGGGATTCTACATCACCTCCACGCTCCAGGTCTTCCTCCATAGGACCACAGTCACATATAAATGAAGGATATTGTGATAACGATGACCAAATGCAAAAAGTGAGAGTGGGTTCGAGAGTTAGATTTGGTGGAGTTACAGAAGTTAAACATGAAGCAGCAAATGTTCCTTATTATGTCACTGTAGAAGATGCCAAATCCACCAGTTCATCCGACAGTACAATAGATATGGATATATCATATGATAGTCCCCTGAAAAAAGAATCATTTATAAAAGATGTTGGGGCCCATTGCATAGAGGTGGATAATCTAATGGGTAGGGCAGACCATAATCCCAGCAGTTTACAAGCACCAAGCAAGCAATCGCCTCTGAGACAGAAAAACAAGAAAACAACTTTAATTGTTGAACCTATTAAAGTCAAAGAGCTTGAGCCAATTCCAGACCCAGTGGACGCCACAGGTTTAAAGAAGAAGAGCGTTTCCTCCACTTCCTCATATGAAAGAAAAGAGTCCATTGAGCAAAGTGTAGATTCTCCTACAGTCACTCTGCATTATAATGAAAAAGCCAAACCAGAAAAGGAGGCAATAATACCAGGATGTTCAGGGAGGCTGACTGAGCCGAGGGAGGAGAATGTGGACAAGATGGACCCAGATTTGTGGAACGACAGCGGGGAGAGTTTTTCATTTTCTGATAGCTCTCCGAGATCAAGTAGTCGTATTTCTCAACTTGATGTTCTTGAATGTACACTAAATAAAAAGGAGATGTCTGTAGATAAACAGTCTGATCGACAAAGCTCCAGCAGCTCAAGTGAGAGTGATGGAGGACAAACAGAATACATAGTCAACCCAGAAGAAGAAGAGTCAGAAGCTCATTATACTCTACCCTTAGTAAACGACAATATTAATCTTGGTGAAAATAGACATGAGAGTCATCAAGAGGGCACATTAATGGAACAACCACACGAAGACATTGGTTCTCGTTTCAGACAAGACACTATTACGCTGGATCCATCAGATGTGCATGTAGCCTTTACACGAGGAGATAGTCTTGATGATGAGCTATTTACGGACCAAAACGAATGCTCAGACACCAACAGTGACAGTGAAGAACCAAAAGAATATAATGTGCATCCAGTTTATAGGATGAATCAAACAGCAACCAGTCTCTCGACAGACAGATCAAATGCTGGTAGCTCCAGTGAAGATGAAGGTGAATATTATGACTACCCCAGAAGACTTGAGATAACAGACCTTGAGGTTAGTAGTGATCACTCGATACCAGTCGCACTCACAGACAGGGTTCTTAATATCAATTTTGACAATTCCTCAAGCAGTACAGATATAGAGGAGAAGACCAACAAGGAGGGAGAGAGAAAAAACTTCAAAGGACTGAGCATGACTGCCCTCTTGCTTAACAGAAGCAGGGCTGAAACAGACGAGGCAAATCAGCCCCTATCCAAAACAACAAATACAGACAATGGAAGATTCTTGGGCTCGTCATTCGACAGACAGAGAGTGTCATTTGAGGACAATGTCAAGCCAACTACAGATGGAGAGTCACAGAGGACTGATCTGAGTTTATCTTCACAAGAAAGTATCTTTGGAAACACTTGTGTAACTTTGGATCCAATACCAAAAGTAAAGAGATATCTTCAATTCTCACAATCTCAGCCACATTCTGAAACTCATTCTCCATCTAGTCCTTCAGAAAAAGGACATTTCAACCCCAAAGCAGATGTTAAAATTGAATCTAGAAAATCCAGCTCCTCATCTGACCATAGTGTCAACATGCTTCCTAATGAACATTTAGGTGAATCTAATTTAGGTGCATCTTTTGATGAACTACCAAAAGTAATGCATCATCTTCACTTTTCAGTCTCTGAATCTCATTTCTTGAATAATTCACCATCTCTGCCCTCCAACAACCAAGTAATTATATCTGACGTAGTGACAACAGAATCCAAAAAAACAAGACCCTCATCCGAGGATAATGTCAACACAAGCACGAACAAAGGCTTTTTCTTTGATACATGTTTAGATGCAATACCAAAGGTAAAAAGATATCTCCAGTTCATACAATCTGAGCCTCAAACAACAGCTCAGTCTCTTTCAACATCTGTAAACACAGAAAGGATCACACCAGACTCTTTGCAATCTGATTCTGTATCCGCAGAAGAGCTCAGTTCAACAAATAAAGGAGACGGTTCCTTTAGGCAAATTGAAACATCTCTTGAAGAAGTGCCAAAAGTAGAAAGATACATCCAGTTCACACAATTGGAGCCAGAATTTTCAGTTCAGGCACCATCAACTTTGTTAAACACAGAAAGCATCACACCACAATTAGTGATGAAATCACAGTCTTGGAGCTCTGGTTCTTCGTCTGAAGAGGAGCTCAGTCCAGCCAATACAGGAGATGGTTTCTTTGAGCAAATAGGTGCATCCCGTGAAGTGCCAAATGTTAAAAGATACATCCAGTTCTCACAGTCAGAACACCATTCTCAAAATCAGTCGCAATCTCCATCCTCTGCAGAACAAGTACTAATTCCTGAAGTAATAAGAAAAACAGAATATACAAGATCAAATTCCTCCTCTGATGATGCAGAGTCAAGAACCAATGATGAATTCTTTAAAGGAACATGTTTATCATTTGATAGTACAGATAGTACACCGAAGGTAAAGAGATCTCTTCAGTTCACCCAGATTGAGCCTCAACCTTCAAATAAGTTGCTATCCCCTTCTTTACACACAGAAAAAGTCATTGTTGATGCATCAAAAACAGAACCAATTTCCTCCGGATCTTCATTTCACAGAGATGCAAAGCCAAACACACAGGGCAACTTCTTTGAGTGCACAGGTACATCTCTTGTTGCAGTGGGAAAAGTGAAGAGATATATTCAGTTCACACAATCAGGGCCTCAAGCTATACCCCAGTGTCCATCAACTTTGTTAAACACAGAAGGCACCACACCAGAGTTAGTGACAAAACCACAGTCTTGGAGATCTCATTCTTCAGTCACAACAAAGCTCAGTCCAACCAATAAAGGAGACGGTTCCTTTAGGCAAATTGACACATCTCTTGAAGAACTGCCAAAAGTAAAAAGATACATCCAATTCACAAATTCTGAGCCTGAACTTTCAGTTCAGGGGACAACAACTTCATTAAACACAGAAAGGAAGATGCCAGCATTAATGATTAAACCACAGACTCTGAGATCTGATTCTTCATCTGCAGAGGAACTCAGTCCAACCACTAAAGAAAACAGTTTCTATGGGCAAATAGGTACATCTGTTGAAGTGCCAAAAGTAAACCGATACATTCAGTTTACACAGTCTCCGCTTCATTCCCCGAGTCAGTCACAGTCTCAATCCTCTGTCAAACAAGTTCTCACACCTCAGATAATGGCACAAACAGAATCTAAGTCATCAGGCTACTCTTCTGATAATTACGCAGAGTCAAGCAGCAATTTCTTTGAGGCAGTATGTAAAACTCTTGACAGTACACCAAAGGTAAAGAGATCTCTTCATTTTTCTCAACCTGAGCTTCAGTCTTCAATTCAATCACTGCCCCCATATTTAAACACAGAAATAGCAACAACTGATGAACTGATGAAAACAGAAGGAACTGATTCCAGCTCTTCGTGTGACAAAGATGTCATAACATCCAACCAAGGGAACTTTATTGGGCAAATTGGTTCATTTCATGACCATGTGCCAAAAGTGCAGAGATACCTTCAGTTTTCACAATCTGTACTTTACCCTACAAGTCATCCATCTTCTATAAACATCCAAGAAGTCCCAATAACAGAATTCCAACCCAGATTCAGCAGGTCATTGGAGGATATCAAACAAGCTTCTAGTGAAAACAACTTCTTTGAAAGAATGGGTTCTATGGATACATCAGACATCAAAATACAGAAGTTGAAGAAGGTTGTCAAGTTTACCCACCATCAAGTATCAACTCAGCCTCCATTACGGAAAGAAAGGATCACACCAGAATTGGAATCTAAACCAGTATCTACCAAATTTGAAAGAAATGCTGATGACTTATTTAGAACAACGGATGCATCTCTTGAAAAAGTACCAAAGTTAAATAGACACATTCATTTCGATCAGTCTGTTCCTTATACTCAAACTATGTCACCATCTTCATCCTCCAAAATGTCGGCAAAAATGAATGAAGGAACAGATTCAAGGAAATCTGGGCAAAATTTCAAAATGACAGAAACTATATCCCCAAAAGAAGATTCTTCACCAGACGTAAAAGTGGTGACAAGTACATTAGGTCAACTTTCCAGGCCTAAGAGGTCTCTCTTCTTTTCAAATTCAGATAGTTATATAGAGTTTGACCAACCATTCACTCAAACACAGCCAGGATTAAAGCAGACAGGTTCATATTTTTCAGCTGATGACAAGGAAAAATCAAATGCACAAGATTCTAAAGGAAAGACACGGTTATCTACACGAGAGTCTGAAACCACCATGGAATCAAGGTGGTCCAGTTTGGTGGTCCAAGGTGGTCTTTCATCCACTCAATCTAATGTTACTGAAAGTCCTGGCCTTTCTCTACATAGTTTACAAAGGCCCAAAAGATCTCTTCAGGTCTCGACTTCACAAGAAATTTCAGATTCAATCAGTATCTCTGGCCCAGTATACAATCCAAGAAGGCATGTAGTTGCAGACATTCCAATTCAGGTTATATCAGAAGAAATACCAGAAACACCACAAGCTTCTTCAGGAAATGATGATGCCAAAGAGTTTCTCAGACACAGTTCTGAAGCACGCCAATGGCAGGAACGTCGAAGATTGATGTTTCAGCAAAAAAGGAGAGCTATGGATAGCTTCGGATTGATCTCGCCATCTTCTACATCAGATGATGATGATAAACAAGGAAGTATGTCGGTTCATTATGAAAAAACAGTTCCATCCTACACAGAGCAAACCTACCCTGGTGTCTCTACAGACACTAGAAACCCCACCCCAAGCCAGAAGAATGTAGCAATCTTAGGATTTGAGGTCCAAAGTGCTAAGAGTCTATCATCCCTTCGATGTAAGTCAGCCCTGCACGATGATGATAAATATCATAGTAATGTTTAAAAGCACTTGGTAGCTTTTAAATATTTAAATGTATATAATTTTATATATAAGTGTTTTGTTCATCATTAAGTTAAGTAAGAGGCACACAAGTGGTGACCAAAGAAATCTTGATTTTGTAACATTTGTACATACAATACACCTCTGAGCTGGCTGGTATTCTTATGTTTAAGAATATTAATTACAAAGGGCACTATTAGCACTGAAAACACTTTGGTGCTTCACATCAATGACACCGTCTCCTTGTTCAATAATTACAAATCACCTAAATTACACTAAAATTTAATTGCATGTTGCTTTTCGTGTACCAATTCATAAAAATATTAATTAGCAATATTAAACTGAACAGCATTATTCTGTGATTTATTATCTGATAACTCTGTATAATGTTGTCTATTGGGAAATTAATGACATTCCCCATAAAACAAATAATAAAATAAACTTGTAAATTACGTATTATTATTAGAATGTCATTATCATCACGTGTGGTTGGAATAAATGTGTTATTAAAAGACAGTAACATGAGCATATAGATATGGGTCATATTGGAAGAGGATGTAATTTTTTCTCAAATTACTAGCATTATTAGCACTAACATTTCTCAAACATCAGATAGATCAAAACAGGCACAACAAATTAGTTAATAAACCCTTTATATACTGAATGTAGAGATACAGTGGAAAAACAAACACATATACACACGCCCATACATATATACAATCAGATGAGATTGTTTAACCTCCTGCATTTACCTACGTTCCCACCATAAACAAGAGTCCTTACAACAAGAGAGGATATGATGCACTGCATTTCAAATCACCATGGTTTCAAATCACCACTCAGAGGCACAAACAGCAATAAAGAATGGATTCACAAAAAACAAACAAGCAAACAAACAAAAAACATCTATGGCAATCTTGGACTCATGGTCTCTAGCTAGCATACACATCACAGTGGGTTTGTTGCAATATCCCTTAAAATTGGGTAAGTTAATTCTACCATTCCTTAAAAAGTTTGCTTTGCCCAGAATACTGAGGTCATGTGACATGCCTCCCACTTTTATAAACGTGGAGGTGCCACTCCATAACCCTCATGTCCTTGTAAACACTGTAACAGAAACAGATTCTGTAAGCAATGACAACCAATGCCATGAACCCAATAAAGCTGCTACACCTCTCCCGAGGTTATACAGGTTGTTCTTCTGCATGTATAATTATGTACAAAAATATGTAATTGTGAAGATGTACTATGTATTCAGTGCATTCAAGTAATCTCAGAATTATCATAATTATGAAGTTCTGATATTCACGAATGCTTTCAAAGATCATACCCCAATCTGATTCTACATAGTAATATTTACAAACAAAAAAACAGGAAAGAAAAAACGTTCCATGTTTGAGTTGTCAAATATAAAAACTCTAATTCTAATTCTGTTGAAGTATAAGGAAGGGTTATGATTATCGGGGATTTGGAAATTGAACAGCATTGAACTTGCATGGAACATAAAATGTAACTAGATAAAAATGTTGTATTTAGCATCAAATAAATGTATACTGTATCTGTCAGAAAGCAATTAATAATCTGGCACTGTAATTAAATAATTGCTATCTTCAGATCAGCACCTGAAAGCAGTAAGTTGTGGACGAAGTCAAACATTGCAATGACTTCTGGGAGTTGTAGTTCAGCACTTAGTGAAAATGGTGGGAAAGTAAAGTAATGCAAAGAGGAACATCTCAACAGATGAGGTTACAATTGTGTTTAAGCTCTAAATACCATCATACAATCATGGTTTTTATAAAGCATCAAGACTGCATGACCGTGGGGGGAAAAAACGTTCTAAGCACAAAAAAAATGTATTTTATATATATATTTCACAAATACCTGTACAAAAAGAAGAAAAGATCCATAAAATTGAACATAATCCTAAATCAAACAAAAAAACAACAAAAACCTCATTCATTCACAGATTGCTCTGATGGGAGCATGCATGCACTTTTTTTCTGATGACAAGTTAGCTTCACACCACAGCCAGACACAACTGAACATCTTACAACGTAACTAGAATGTTAAGCAGTTGCTATGCAACAGTCACTATAGGTTTAAGGTCTTTGCTGTGGAAGCTTGTTTCCTTGACCTGTCCATTCTACTCAGTGACCGCCTCCAATTGCCACTGTATCTACATGTGTGACTGTTGAAAGAACACTTGTTGGGAACAACCGAAAGAGAAACTTGACAAGCCTTATACCTTGCACACCGTTTGCACAGAACTGAGAGATACACTGGAATTGTTTCAATGGATTCTGCATCTTAATTCCAGTGCAGGGCCTCATGACAAGATCAGGGCATGCCAGCGTCTCCAGCCCAAAGTAATTCATCTCCGAACCAAATCTGACAATCTGGTGCTTCGGAGATGAGGGCACTTCCTGGTCTCGTAGTGAGCGCAGCAAGCAGAATACGTCAGAAAACAGAACCGAACCAGAAGAATCCGAGGCTGTGCAACCAGCACGGGCAGACTAATGCATTTTGGCAAATCTTTCTCACCTTTAAAAGAAAATTACTATTTTTTAAATATTCTGCACTTTTCAGAACATCTTAAATTAAAGTGTTTTCATAAAACAAATGCTTTTAAAGCAAAATAAGTACCTTGCATTGTCTTTTCTAGGGCACTGCACACACTCATGACAACATTCTCCTACAGTTGTTGTGTTGTTCTGATCTTATGGCTTAAGACCTCATAAAACAACAAATCATCTGTAAAAGTGTGTGCAACGTCAGGACTTGCACCAGACTCGACTTTTGCTCGAATGTGGTAGGCAGAGGTACACAGCCGCACCCCGACCATGTGAACAGGCGCCAATGATTATTGAAAAATGACAGAATAGAGATATGCAGATTGGAAGCTACTTCAGATTCAGAACACAATCACGTTAATAGGTAGGAATACAATTTTGTTTGCTAAACGTAAATACTTTTATGTTAAAATCCTCAGTTATAAATCTCACATTAAACCAAAAAACATGGTTTCATTGAAATGTTGTTATTCTCATGGACCTACAAGACCACCTTGAACCCAAAGCTTTCCTATGGAAGCCTATTTGAGGCAAATTTCATGGCATCATGGTATTTGTTTTATTCACTTTAGAACCACAGATTTCACAAAATCACAAACGTTATTTTAACACACTGTGAAACGGGCAGAAAATGCTGGAATTTCTCTTTAATAACTTCAGCAAATTTGCTCTCTTGGGTCAGAGTCTCAGATCAGAGTGGCAACTCATTGTCCAATAAGAACCGTTCTTTCTGATTGCTGGCACTTTATTGGTTCTTGGTCTTACAATCATCCAGCCATGCTGCTTCCTACCTAATTATCTTCCAAGTCATTTCAATTAGAAGTGTTGGTATGATTAATTGATAACAAATTGTCTGATTAACTCAACTATAAAAACAGATGAAAGACACTAAATGGGTTTAGTGTCCTCTTTCTACAGGTATTGCTTCCTGCATAATACTAAGTGCTAAGCGGGCACAGAAGCAATTGGCTGGATTGGGGGGGACAGGGTCACTCAGATTCACACTCATGTGTGATGTGTCCCAAGTACAGCAAGATAACAAGGAATAACAGAGACAAAAACAACATGGTGTCACAAAGTAGCCATGGTAACCTGCTCTGGCATGTTTCCTCAAGCACGGCGACCACCATGAGCAAAGTTTGCAACATGACAGCATAATTAAACTGTGTCATTCAGAAACAAGTAGAAAAAATACACAGCCAAACAAAGTCAAAGTGCAGACAGAACAAAGACAGACGGAACAAAGACATTTTTTTCTCCAGACCACATCTGGGCCTCATTTATCAAATGTGCGCAATCAGATGTTGTCACAAGGTAAGAATACGAATGATAATCTATTTCACAAACATCGTTTAACTTTGGATGTGCTTTTTAAGCTGGCAAAATGGCAACATGGCAGGTAGTTATTATGTACAATGTCATCCTTTAATTCTTTTGTGGAATTTATGGGTTTAAGAACAATGTAATAGCAAACAGCATTTAAAAAAATAGTCCACAAGTAGGTGTCACTCAGCATATTTATCAGTTTACAGCTCACACTTGACAAACCATACTACAATCTAGTGTGGCATGGTTTCAGCAGACTGTTTAAGGACCAAACCTGGTTCTCTTAGTAAAATGTTGGTTTCCTGGCCTGGCCTTACTTCTGTATTGTAACAAGGGGTTTCACTTTAACAGATAGTTAATGGGTCCTGTGTTTGATCACTGCACAGTCAGGAGTAATGAATTAACAACAGTTGTCATTTTGATCCTGTTCTGAAAAATACCACTTTAGACTTCTGGGCAAAGTTTTGCTTCCTTGGTCACACATATACTTGTTCATATTCGATAAATGAGGCCCCCTGTGTTCAACAATATTATATTTTATCATGAGGGATACGTAAAGGAATACAAGTCACCATGTCACGTAGAGCATCAGAAGTCAGCCTCTTAAACACCCATCGAAACATTCACAGTTTGATGATGTCACAGTTGTGAGGGAGGGACCGGCACCAAGGCTGGCCATGTGCTTTCCCATGATGCACTGCAAGTGAGGAAGGGCATCGGGAGGGGGCATATAGGGTTGAGCGGCTGTTTCTCCTACATATCACCAGTGGAGACCCTTACATAACCCTGATGAGAAGGGCAAAATGAACCAGTGCAGTACAGAACACACACACACATACATACACACACACACACACACACACACACACACACACACACACACCCATCACTGGCAGGACACCTGCAGTTTGCCCCAGCTGGTTCAGATTTGTTGTTTTTGTTTCTACGCCATTTCCGTCATTGTTGCCATGGTTCTTGGTGCCGATATTAATTTCTACTTCTTGGTAGACATGATGACTTTGTTGCTAAGACATCTCTCTGTCTTTGTACCATTCCACAAATTCATCCAACAACACTGGCCCTGAGGTGAGAGAGAGAGGGGGAGGGGGAGAGAGAGAGGGAACTCCAACACTGTGTGGATTTGAGCATTTGGATTCTACACCTGTGTGTGTGTCCATACTCACAGGCTCCGTCCTCGTCATAGTTACTCAGGTCCAGATCAATGGTCCTACTGAACTCTAGTACGTTACACCACTGGTCTTTGTTCACTACTTTGTACTTGGATTGCTGAACGAGAAAGAGGTAAAGATAGATGTCCGTCACACACAGAGCTCATGACACAGTACTGCAACACTGCAGGCCTACAACACAGAGGAAAGGCTAGCATGACCGATACCAGGCCAGAAAATTCACTACTGATTATTTGAAAGTTGTTATAGTGATAAAGTGTGAGTAAATAAAAGGTCAAAATCTGCACCTCTAGAAACTGGTTAAATACAGGAAATAGCGGCCATGTTTTTCCCAGTAGAAGTCCCAGCATGCACTTGGCAGTATTTAAATCTAAACTCCTCTGATCCTTCTCCTGCAAAGTCACACACATGTGAGATGTTAGATGTCACACCAGACTGCTATAATAAGTATACATTGTACAGATAAGGTCTGAGCACTCAACCATAATCAACCATGAGCTTCAGAAGAATAAAATTCTCTTGTGTACAAAGTACAAAGACAGTGTTGATTAAAAAAATAATGTACAATAACACACCATGAAAATCAGCAAACCATTGAAAGTACTGCAGACAACAAATGGAAACAAATGTTGTTACTGTAGATAAAACTCCAAAGCCCCAACCTGTCCCTCTCCAGGAGATGGAGGTGATGGTGTAGACGGTGTTAAGAGGCTGCTCACTCGTGCACTCACACTGTACTGGTTATCGGGCCAATTAAACTAGAGTTCACCGTATTTCAACAAAACCCCAGCTGGGTAAAAACCTTTCATTGACTAAAAATCAGATTGTCCATTACGTATAATGAACAGTCAAAAAACTATATTAAATGGGGAGGGGGTTGTCAAGTAATCATGACAATCACACAATATTTTAAAAATATGAGCTACAATATAAAGGTGCTGCAAAACAATCTATATTCCATAACTTGACCCAAAAGATGATCAAATCCCCCGTCTTTGAATGCTTTTTAAAATCCCATGCTATTCCAGAAATGCCATGGCCAGTGGGAACCCTGTACAGAACAGCAGTTACTCGGAGGAACGAACAAAAGCTAAATCCAAAATAAATCAGCAGTCTCTCGAATTTCTTTCTTTCTTTTTTTTAAGCCTGTCTACTCACAGCGGCTCGAGTGTTCCTGGCCTACATTACAAGAACAACAGCCTTGAACCCGTGTAAACCCACATGTAAGATCCGTTTAAGCACTGCTAGGGCTCAGGGGCTGATCGGGAATCCACTCACCCTGGCGAAGTCGAAGGCATATCGGTATATGAGCTTGAAACTAGTGGCATCGTTGAGGATAGCCCTCAGGTAGTCTAGAGAGTTCCTGAGTTTTTCTGTCGAGTCGCATCTTAAAAGGAGAGAGAGAGCACACATAAAGGTCAGTCACAGGTGAATATTTTATTGGCATTGCCAAGACTGCAAGCAAACTCCAGCTAGGACAAAGTATGCGTCAAATTTAATCACGAATCAGTTTCGTGCAGCAAATCAAAGTGTCTCTGCTGTTTGTCATTGGATGTGGGGGAGTGGGGAGGTGTGGGTAACAGACGGGCGGGTGGGGTGCAACCCGGCGGAGAACAGCTTACTGCAGTGATCCCATCCCCCTTAGCCACTCCTGTAGTGTGAAGTAGCCCATACTCTGAGCATTTAGCTTCCAAGCCAACACCAGCATCACCACCTGTACAGGTACACACACACTTACAATAGGCGTCAAAGGTACTAAATAAGGGTAAAGGAATATGTTAACCATTACCCTCCTGGGTCTGCTGGGGCTCATGAGCACAGAGTCCAACCAACACAGAGGAAAACCACACAGAGCATTATTATTAGTGGTGTCATGGTTACCAATTGAAGATCCTGTCAGTCATCCTGCTGGTTTTACTCAAAACAAACACATATCGAATCAATCAATCTTCAATCCATTACTTAATAATGAAGCCAAAAGGTGTAACCCATGAATACAACACACACTCATACGACGAGAACACTCTGCTATGCTGCTGGGACACCTGACTGTGACTGTGAGCAGTCACTTCACCCAGGCAGAGGAACACACTAACAAACTAACTGACTCAGATCAGCTGAGGCAGACGGAGAGCATTACGTGGGCTGCTTTTTCAAACATTAGGAAAGGACTGAAGTTTAAGTGGTTTAATACCCCCTGGGGCAAGAAGGACGCAGTTCTTAAAAATCAGTATTCAGCAATGATCATTAGTGTCTTACATTCTCTGGCTCCACTCCAATGTCTTCGCAGAACTTCTCCATGCCTTCTGGTCCAACCACATCATCACAGCCTGCATCTCACAAACACACACACACACACACACACACACACACACAACACACACACCATGTACCACATTGCATTTCTTTACATCATGCATGATCGCCCATCAGACATAAGCATGTGTTGCTACAGGTGAGGTGAGTCACCTGCGTATTCGTAGAACCACTCCAGGCACCTCTTACTGGAGAAGACCTCCGCCTCCGGGATACGGGGCGCCTCCTGCTTTCTGTAAACACTGGAAGCAAAAGGAGAATGGCAGGAGAGAGGTCACCATGCACACTCACACACACACGCCCGTCCTTACACACACACACACACACACACACTCACACACACACTCACACACACACACGCCCGTCCTTACACACACACACACACACACACACACACGCCAGTCCTCACACACACACACACACACACTCACACGCCAGTCCTTACACACACACACACACACACACACTCACACACACGCCCGTCCTCACACACACACACACACACACACACACACACACACACACACACACGCCCGTCCTCACACACACACACACACACACACACACACGCCCGTCCTTACACACACACACACGCCCGTCCTTACACACACACACACACACGCCCGTCCTTACACACACACACACACACACACACACACTCACACACACACTCACACACACACACGCCCGTCCTTACACACACACACACACACACACACACACACGCCAGTCCTCACACACACACACTCACACACACACACACACACGCCAGTCCTTACACACACACACACACACTCACACACACGCCCGTCCTCACACACACACACACACACACACACACACACACACACACACACACACACACACACACGCGCCCGTCCTCACACACACACACACACACACACACACACACACACACACACACACACACACACACACACACACTCACACACACTCACACACACACGCCCGTCCTTACACACACACACACACACACACACACACGCCCGTCCTTACACACACACACACACACACACGCCCGTCCTTACACACACACACACACACACACGCCCGTCCTTACACACACACACACACACACACACACACACTCACACGCCCGTCCACACACACACACACACACCCGTCCTCACACACACACACACACACACACACACACACACACGCCCGTCCTTACACACACACACACACGCCCGTCCTTACACACACACACACACGCCCGTCCTTACACACACACACACACACACGCCCGTCCTTACACACACACACACACACACACGCGCGCCTGTCCTTACACACACACACACGCGCGCCCGTCCTTACACACACACACGCGCGCGCCCGTCCTTACACACACACACACGCGCCCGTCCTTACACACACACACACACTCACACGCCCGTCCTTACACACTTGCACACACACGCCCGTCCTTACACACTCGCACACACACGCCCGTCCTTACACACTCGCACACACACGCCCGTCCTTACACACACACACACACACACATGCCCGTCCTTACACACACACACACACACATGCCCGTCCTTACACACACACACACACACATGCCCGTCCTTACACACACACACACACACACATGCCCGTCCTTACACACACACACACACACACTCACACACACGCCCGTCCTTACACACTCGCACACACACGCCCGTCCTTACACACTCGCACACTCGCACACACACACACACACACACACACACACACACACACACACACACACGCCCGTCCTTACACACTCGCACACACACGCCCGTCCTTACACACTCGCACACACACGCCCGTCCTTACACACACACGCCCGTCCTTACACACACACGCCCGTCCTTACACACTCGCAAACACACGCCCGTCCTTACACACACACGCCCGTCCTTACACACTCGCACACACACGCCCGTCCTTACACACTCGCAAACACACGCCCGTCCTTACACACACACGCCCGTCCTTACACACTCACACACACACGCCCGTCCTTACACACTCACACACACACGCCCGTCCTTACACACACACGCCCGTCCTTACACACTCGCACACACACGCCCGTCCTTACACACACACGCCCGTCCTTACACACTCGCAAACACACGCCCGTCCTTACACACACACGCCCGTCCTTACACACTCGCACACACACGCCCGTCCTTACACACTCGCACACACACGCCCGTCCTTACACACTCGCACACACACGTCCGTCCTTACACACACGCCCGTCCTTACACACTCACACGCCCGTCCTTACACACACACACGCCCGTCCTTACACACACACACGCCCGTCCTTACACACACACACACACACACACACGCCCGTCCTTACACACACACACACACACACACACGCCCCCGTCCTTACACACACACACACACACACACACGCCCGTCCTTACACACACACACACACACACGCCCGTCCTTACACACACTCACACACACACACACGCCCGTCCTTACACACACACACACACGCGCCCGTCCTTACACACACACACACTCACACACACGCCCGTCCTTACACACTCGCACACACACACACACACACACTCCCGTCCTTACACTCGCACACACACGCCCGTCCTTACACACACACACACACACGCCCGTCCTTACACACACACACACACGCCCGTCCTTACACACACACACACACACACGCCCGTCCTTACACACACACACACACACACACACACACACACACACACACACACACACGTCCTTACACACACACACACACACACACACACACACACGCCCGTCCTTACACACACACACACACACACGCCCGTCCTTACACACACACACACACACACACACACACACCCGTCCTTACACACACACACACACACACCCGTCCTTACACACACACACACACACACGCCCGTCCTTACACACACACACACACACACGCCCGTCCTTACACACACACACACACACACGCCCGTCCTTACACACTCACACACACACACACACACACACACACCCGTCCTTACACACTCACACACACACACGCCCGTCCTTACACACTCACACACACACACACACACGCCCGTCCTTACACACTCACACACACACACACACCCCCGTCCTTACACTCTCACACACATGCCCGTCCTTACACGCCCACCCTTACACGCCCGCTCACACACCCCGTCCTTACACATTCACACACACGCGCCTGTCCTTACACACTCTCACACACACACGCCTGTCCTTACACACTCTCACACACACACGCCTGTCCTTACACTCTCACACACACACGCCTGTCCTTACACACCCGCCCTTACACACCCACCCAGACACACCCATACCCGCTTGTCTTTACACACGCCCGTCCTTACACACACCCGCCCACATACATGCCCGTTCTTACACACCCACCCATCCTTACACAGCCGCCCACACACACGGTGGGGGGGTGAAGTGAAGTGGGTGAGGTGAAGGTGGGGTGAGGTAAAGGGGGGGGTGAGGTGAAGGGGGGGGTGAGGTGAAGGGGGGGGGAGTGAGGTGAAGCACCTGTCCTGTCGGCTCTTCTTGGCAGACAAATCGTCTCCTGCAGTGGGCCTCCTCTTTTTCCTGGGGGGCATGGCTCTAGGACAGCAGGCTAAGAGACAGAGGCAGAGACACGGTCAGGCCGAGGACCCAGGGACACGGTCAGGCTGAGGTGAGGACACAGGGACACGGTCAGGCTAAGGACCCAGGGACACGGTCAGGCCGAGGACCCAGAGATGAGGTCATTACCTGTGGTGTGTGTGTCCGGGCCAACGTCTTCAGTCAGGTTCTAGTAGGGGGGAAAACAAAACGTGTCATACACTCCTCCTCTCTCACACACACACACACACACAATACATTGCAGCAGAGTCTGTCAACTGCATTAGCATACTGCTGTGCAAGAGAAGTATGTGTGTGTGTGTGTGTGTGTGTGTGTGTGTGTGTGTGTGTGTGTGTGTGTGTGTGTATAATGTAGGTGGCTCCCACTTTTATGTTCCCAAGATTCTAACCTTTACAGATACTGCCTGCTTTCTCTCATCAAACAGAATCTCAAGGGCAGAAAAAACAAAATTTCACCATAGCCAAATAAGCCTACTGAAAACCACCCTAGCGGTGCTGAACGCCGTCATGTCCTGACATTAACTGCACCATGACTGGGGAGTCTGGGACATGACAAACTAAAGTCTTTGTACCGTGGCTTCAGCAGCCAAAAGCTGACGACACTACATGACGACACAGCAAATACACTGCAGGAGGAGAAAAGTGCTCATGACAACTGGTTACATTCTCCACCCCTCACAGCAGCCTGTATCAGTACTACACTGCTCTTCTAGAAATGCTAGCTCACACATACACACACCCAAGTGGACCCAGACTAACTTCAGATTTTCACATTTAAAAATATTCGGCAATGGAGCCTATAAAAACATTACAAACGTTTAGCATTTCTGGAAATTGTGGACATTTCTAGCGTGATGTTTAGCCTAGGATATGGCCCCGTTTCACAGAGAGCACCGCAGAGCCAGACGCCCATGGCCCCTCGGGACGGCCCTTCTCTGGGGTGTCCTGTGGGCTGCACGCGGACAGACAGGATCACGGGTGTTTACCAGCCTGTGCAGGGTGTGGTAGATCTTGTGGATGCTGGCCAGTGTGGACAAGTGGGAGTTCAGCTGGATATCTGCGAGGGAGAACCAGAGGTGAGCAACACAGCCCCCAGCAGGCCCCGCAAAGCTCTGCAGACAGGAACCCACGTGGGTTGCAACTTGTTCACTGTCCTAAGTTAGGGTGCGTCAACAAACGGTCTGTTTTTGACATCTTAGGCGGTGTGGAAGTAATCCATCTGTTACTGGCTCGCTCGAAACACAACTGCACCAGCCAGCAAAGTGATGTGAGACATCTATATATACACGATAGATAGATAGATAGATAGATAGATAGATAGATAGATAGATAGATAGATAGATAGATAGATAGATGTACATACAGTACGTGTATGCATGATCAAATAGACATCACAGTTAAATGGTTTGTGGGCAGGGGTAACATTGTCTAAACTGTCTTGTGTGAATATCGGACTGTATTAAGATGGACTCCTTATATAACTGAATCTATTGTGTTTTTTTAAACCTCACAGCCTCGTGAAAATATAGACCACAATGTCAGCACGCTGAGAACAAAAATTCTACAGACTGAAGTATTTATGGCGTGGACCATATGGAAGGTTTAGTCTATGGCAGCCTGGAGGAACATACGGTGGCAGCCTAACAGAGATCAAGGTGATTTTGGTATTGCACGTGAGAATGAAAACCCTCGGTGGCAATCTGTGGACGCAAACTAGACTCTGTACGAAACACAAGATAAAACAAAAACACCACCACAGCAATTCGTGTTAGATTCAGTTTTATACATTTGGAACGTCACTTATTAAAGTACACGCTTAATACGTAATTATTTATAACTGTGACGCAGCTGCATGCAAAATAAGCAGATAATATTTCCAAATATAGATGACTGGTCCCTAGACAAGGATTCGATATTGGTACGCAGAAGTATAATTTTTCCGCACAAATACGGAACATTTCATAAGGCCCATGACCACCCAAAACCGGGCACCACCGAACTGGCCACATACCTAACATAACAGCACACACGCACGCACAACTTGCAACGAGTTTACAAAGTATCTGGAGAGTGAACGGAGTTGTGGGAACTGTAGTTCCGATGACGTATAACCAAAGGGTCCTGCTCGGTAAAACGGACCACGCTTCCCAGAGTTCCACGTTGAATAATTTTATTCAGTACCCCTCTCCTGACACTCGCCCCAACTGATGAATGCAACCCAAATTTATACAAAAAACGTCTCATTCGCCAACAAAAGAAGCCTTAATAATTATGTTTGGTTACTCTTTGAAGGCCTTACAGAGGCAACGCGCGGACTTGTGCACGAGATCTACGCAAGCGTTGCAAAATTTACACAACTGCGTCACAATTTTCACCCCCTGTAATTTTCCGCAGTTTTCTCGAAAAAAAAACCTGACCCATTTCCCATTAATACAGTAATGTTACATAATTTCCTACAACGTGTTCCCTGGCATCAAGTGAGCTGAACAGAGCTGGATCTGTAAGATTCCCAAAGGGTAATTAAGACTACAAGTGCATTGTCTAAATATGATCTGCTCCCCTTATTCAGATTGCTTTTTCCGAGGAAATACTTGAACGGAATGGACGAACGCAGTGCCCACGACATTACCAAGCAGTTGTAGCTTTGTGGCTGCGAGCAATCAAAACAGCGCAGGCGAAATACAAAGAGAGAGCAGCCAGCTTTAGTCTCTCCTCTGATTTGCACCGTCGTTCGGTTATCGGCTAGTTTAACATCACAAAATGCGTCAAGCGCCCAACAACGGCTCCGTTGTGAAGTCAAACCCCTCGCTGCGTGAACCCGGACTGCACTTAGCAACCCCCAGTCGACAACCTCGGAAAATTATACTATTAAGATCCTATTGTACTTACTTGTCGCATCTGAGTGCATTTTTATGAAACACTCAACTGTATTTGTGTGAATCTGCAGACCGGCCAGGGGGCGGGACATGTCAATGTTACCCATGCCCACCACTGATTTAGGTGGACGGCAGATTTCGTAGCCACGCCTCTATAACTTTGTGATTGGTTAAGCGAAGTGGCAATTATTTTTGGTACACACAAAGACACGAGTCCCACCCAAGGGCCAATGTAACAGGCTAAGGTTCCACCAAAGCCCAACCTCCTAAAGACGCCTATTGGCTAACGCATACATCTGGACAAATCAACTATTATAGTTTCCTCGTGCAGCGAAGAAAGCCACCCCATGGTGACATTTCATTGGCTACAGCGCACCCGGAACCCACCTTTACTTTTAGCGGCAATGGTCGAAGCACACGTCAATCAAATAACATCTCGCGTGTCGCACACCTTTATTGGTGTACGTCGGCAGTTTTGTTTACAGTAGGGCGTGAACATCCATTTCCTCCTGACAATTTTGGTGGAAAGTTACAATGCTACGCTAAATTATTTTATCTAAACAAAGTTGAAAGTACAGCCGACACAGGCTGAAGACAGTACTGGAGGAATCGTAATGTTGTTTGAACACTGGTCACCCACAGCGACTGCCAAAGGTGTTCAAATCTCACATAAATATTCATATCCTTTGTTTACCATCGTGTCGGATATTCTCTTGGACTTTTAGATGTCCGATAATCACTTCACTGGATTGACACTATGAAACGTGCTGTCTGCTCCCTGAGCTGAAACTGTGGTTTTGTGGTATGAGTTATTCTTCAGACAGAGTGGAAGAAGACTCTGTAGGAACAGATATACCACGAGAATATGATAGAACACCAGAATATGTAGAACACACACACACACATATATAATATACACACAAGCACTAGTCATAAGATTTTAGAATTTGCTCATCCCATAACTAATTTTTCAGCTGTTTCTATTCCACAGTGCCCAACCGACGTGAAGCCCAGTTCAGAAGTGCAACAACCCAATCTTTCTTCCTGCAGCCGGACAATGCAGGAAATGTCACATTAGGACTTCTTTAAACCAAAAAATGTAATGAACATTGAATGCTACACCAGCCTCGTAGCCAAAAGGGCCATCGAACACTGTAGTGCAGTGCAAATCCGTACAGCAGTCATGCATGTCTACCGGTCACCTGCCTGACTGTACAGAACCACTGGCCAGTAGGTCCCGTTTTCCAGATTAGGACGATCCAAAAAACAATACGCCAGAACTGCTGTGGCTTTGCAACAATGTCTTAATGTCTTAACACAGTCAGGTGTAAATACACTTTACGTGTGAAAAGCCTGCCATTGCTGACTGTGAGCCTGAGACGACTGTTCCAAACTCCGTATTTAACATTAATGCACATGATCTTTAGATCATTCAGAATTATATTATCATTAATTATGCTGTGGCCAACTGAGGATCCAGCACAAACTTTCTGTACAAGCCCTCTCCCACACAAGAAACGCCTTACACACATGATTTGATTTTACTCAATTTATGTTGCTTGAAAATGACGTTTATTTTCAAGCAACATAATTAATGATGTTATTACATACACTTGTTACATACTTAACAAGCTTGCACAGAATTTCATGTTATGCTAATGCACATAAAATACCAGAGAGAGTTGAGTATGTTTAATCTAATAGTTACAGGGTGTCTCAGCAGTAAAGAAACTCTCATATAAAATTAAACAAGTGTTCAGACTGTCCTTTTCTGCCATTACTGATGAACTTTAACCAAAACATCTGGCTGAATACCAGAACAAACAATTCTGTCTTTAAGATGAACAACGGAGTGTATTCACTCTGACACCCTGTAGCTTACAGCCTATACACTGTGTTGAGTATAAAGACACTCTTGGCACTTAGCATTATACTTTGATAATAAAAAAAAGTCATGAACATCTTGCATTGTGCAGTGCGTTTTATGTAGGAGTATACATCGAAATTTGCTGTGTTTTGATGTATAGATGTTGGCTACAAAAATTTTGTATACTAGTATAGCGGAACAAGACCAAGAAAAGATAATTTTGGCTCCCTCTTGTGGTGAAGCTTATTTATCAAGGTAGACGCTGCTTTCCACAAGCTCCTGTGTGGTCATCTCAAAATCCCCTAAAAACAAAAATACTGAATAAGAAAATAAATGAGCCACATATATTCCAACGTGTGTGTGTGTGTGTGAGTGAAGACTGTCTACATACCTCAGCTCTAAGTAGGTGTTGCCGTGGCAGATACAGCCTCTTGTTTCTCTAGTTTCTTACACTCATGGCACCCATGTGGACAATGTCTTCAGAAATACACAATTAAAACTAATTAAATCAAACTTTATTTCAATTATTTGGCTTTTTCACAAATACACACTAATAAAAATAACAATAATGATAATACTAACAACAATAATATTGTTCTGATGTTAATTCCTCACCTCTTTCTACAGGACCCAAACCAAAGCGGACCAAAGGCCGGACACCAGCCTGCGTCAATGTCCTTGCTGAACTCTGGTCCCAGCCTCCGAAACTTTTCTTTACATGCTCCAACATAAGACGCTTTCCCCAATGCGAAGCCCAGGACCCCGGCCACTGCAGCAGAGTGCAAAGGTCACGTACGATTCAGTGCTGCCCCCTAGGGGCTGCAGATGTCATTAACAGCACGTGCAACTCTGCATGCGCATCACTTGCGCATTTCTCTTCCGGGGTTTCTAACGAGGGACTTACGTGCTAGTTTGGGAAAGGGTCCAAAGCGCTTAGACTGCTTCCAGACACCTGTTGCAAACAAGCAGATGATATGATTCACTGCAGCGTGTCCTCATGACACAGGTCGTCTCCTCAATCCAGGTGGTTCACTTAACACAACAGATATGGCTGAATATGAAACCCTGGTTCACACACTGGCCATGGGTCGATAACCGACCACTCTATCTGAATTTATTCATCAGCTTTGCTCTGACTGTTGTGTCAGTAGATGAATGCACTTATGTTTGTATAAGCTGTATAAACCTTATATTAGTAGCTTTCCTTCTTGTACACTTTGACAATACACATAGTTACGAGCCTTGCTTTGTTGGTTCTGCTGGTCCTGTCTGGACCTGCTTCACATTCCTGTTCATGATGCGCCAGAACTAGAATGTCCTTCTTAGTTGATACAACATTTGTCCAACTCTTGACTCGTCTCAACATGTGAGGCCTGTCTGGGATGAAGAGGGCATGGTCACCTCTCTTGCTTTGTACTTTTTTTATTCAATATTTTTGTTCTCAGATTTTAAGAATTAGTGTTGTGATTTACTAGTACTGTTTTGCGACCTCTGCATTACTTTATCGATTCCTAGTTGTCGACGTATACGTCTGCATGTAGTGTGTCATTTTGTGTAGTCATAGTGCGGAACTAGGGAGGTCATCACGTTGCTTCTGCTCCCTGCGGTGTGTTCTGTTTGTGTGTTTAGGAGTGTAAGGATGATGTGTTTTCTGGTGGAATGTTGGTGGACTTGAGGAAACTAGCAGCTTCTTTTATTTCTAGTTCTTGTTTGTTGTTTTGTCCTTGTCAGCTCCTGATGCTCACACCCTCCACGGATTAATCACCCCGTAATTCCCACAAGGGCCAGTTTTCAGTGTCTCTCTTTGTTGTTTTCACCTATTGCATAGACCAAGTCTTTATACATAATAATGTGATTTCCACTCCCATGAACCCGAGAAAAAAAAATATATATATATCAGTGATAGCACTGTGGTAACCATAAACCAATGTTGTGGATTTACATTTCATATATAACTTTCATATGAGAACACACAACAACAAAGTATTATCTTAAGACTCACCTTAAGACTCATGAGTACTTAAATGACTACCAACACTGCAGATAGCACTTGTCCTTGTTCTTTACATTGTATGATATAGCAGCCATATTTATTAAGCACGTCTAGTTAATGGCATTGATTCCTGTAGTTTAGTAGTAGTCTGGCTCAAGAGTATGTTGAATTCTAACCCGTGTATGGTACTATCTAGGATGCATTCTGTGAGGAGATGGCAAAACACTTTGTAAGTTACTTTGTAAGTAAGTGCAAAATGCCCTAAATGTAAGTGTAAAGTCTCCAACAGGCCACAGTATTTACCTCTGTAGATCAGGCCTCCAGTTAGCGCCATGCTTCCCAGGGAGAGGGGAAGTGCTAGGGAGGAAGTGAGAAGAGAGAGTGTTGACTTGGATTCTACACTGCAGCATGCTCACAATACCTTGGACTTTACGACAACATTAAGGACAGTTCATATAATTCTCTACCCAACACTATGACTGTGAACAAATCTTAACCAGCAGAGGAGCAACACGCAAACATTTACCCCCCAAGAAACATTACTGGGCATTAAACATTCTCTGAAAGACAGAACCAATGAAATCAATGAGTGTGTGTGTGGGTGTGTGTGTGTGTGTGTGTGTGTGTGTGTGTGTGTGTGTGTGTGTGTGTGTGTGTGTGTGTGTGTGTGTGTGTGTGTGTTTCACCTCGGTACCAAAAGCTCTCCTCCTTGCACTCCCTCCAGATTGCCCTCATCTCCTCCCTTGGGAAGTGTCTGTCTCCAATGACACACTGCAGAGAATGGGACAACGGGTGAGACAGTAGTCCTCATTCGGACAGTTTGCGACAGGCACGCAGTAGATTGGCGCCCCACACACAGGAAGTATACAGTATACATGTAATGTCACAGAAATTCAGGAGATATAAATCTTGATCTTTTAAAAAAACGATAATGGCCATTATTACAAGTTTCATAATACTTTTTGTAATATATAATTTACATAAGCGTAAGTAGAATTTATTCTCTGGATTATTTGACAGGTGCGGCGCTTCAGCGCCCCCTACTGACGAGCCGCCACTGATAGGTAGTGTCCCTAGAACTCGCTTTCCAATTTAGTAATACATCTGAAATCAATTTTAGGCAATAGTGAAGGGTGAGCTGTATTAATTTTACTTTTTTCTATAGTATATACAACATGTTCGACATCTTATGTAAGCGGCTACGTTATGCTCCTTCGTCGTTCTTACCTTCTCTGACCTACATGACGTCGTTTCAGCTCGCGCTCCTCCTGAAGTTTCTGGAGCTTCACCGGACATTTCGGACCGCACGTAAACTTACTTATTCAATAAATCACCGAACTTGGGATCCGACTCGATGTTTCCTTTTATTCCTTCCTTGTGCTAGTTCCCCTTCCAGGTGTACGTACGTTTAGGTCTAACTTTTTTGAGGATAGAAATAACGAAAGGCACCATGGGAGTTAGGTAAGCCCTCTGGCTCCTCCTTCAAATCTGAAGGCTCCAAAGCGATTGGACGAAACCTGCGGTGACGTGTGGCGGTGCAGCTCTGCAATTGGACAAAACTCTTGTAAACACAAAATAAAATCCGCCTACAGCGGGTACCGTGCAACGCTTTGCAATACAGACCTGTAATTGCTTCATATAGCACGCCTTGCTCTTTAAGTATTTCACATTTACAGCATTTGTTGCATGCTGTCATCCAGAGCAATTTGCAAATGCGACAGAACTAAAAGTGACAGCGCCATCAGCGATATGATATAATTAGGATACGCTATCATTATTCAACAATTATCCGTTGTTGAATAATTATATCCTAGGTTCTCTTAAATGAGGCTTTTGTTCTTTTGTAATAATCTTTATTTGATCGTGGCATATGCACGGAGATTTGCGCTTATTTCTCAGAGTACAAAGACAGCATTATGCTGGCGGGGTTATTGTCCCATGGGCTGTACACAAATGCAAGTCTCATGGTAACAGACACACTGACAGAACACACTGAAATAAACTCAAATATCCGTCTCCAGATTAGACATACTGTTTCCTGCAACATACTTAAGTGTTGGCTATTAAAACCCCTAAACGGTTTATGTACATTTACAGAATTTTAACAGACGTTCTTAGGAGTGCTTTGTTAAATATTCATGGGATGCATCCTAACCAACACAATAAGTAGTCTAGGCCAAGATACCACTACACTGGGATACAACTATATACAGATGTCAATGCTGATGCCCAGAATCAATTACAAAATTATCTTACATGTAATAGCACTTGTGTGTCTGTCTGTCACACCTTTGTTCGCAATTGCATAAGCCTGCCACTTGCAGAACAGGGCTGATGACCTCTGTACACCCCTCTGAGATACCATTCCCTATGGGACAGCTAAAGTCCTTGACTGGATCTGTCGGTGTGAATGTGAGTCATGTTACGAAGGTCACTTTCCAAATTACGACAATCACAAAACACGTGGGATTTGGTGTCAATTTGACGAGTTATTAAATAGTGTAATATGTAACTATGAATATATAGCTATTTTTTATAAATGGATACTGTATGTATTGTGCAGAACTATTGTGCAGAAGTATATTAGTCTGGCTCTCTAAAACTGTTAAGAAGATTAATTGCCCACCCCTGTCTTAGTTCAACAAAATCTAAACTATAGGTATGTCCAGCGAGGCACTCGTCAAGAAATCTACATTTTTGACAGAGATTACAAGATTAGCCAATTTGCTGATGTTACTGCATTGTTTTTGAAAAATTACCTCCAAGTTATTCTCCAAGACTTCAGGTTTAGGACTCAACATTATAAATGAGAGATTCTTCCCATTCATAACTGTATACATAAAACATTTAATCAACCAGCGTTGAAATAAAGTTAAATATTTAGGAATATTAGTATCTAAGAATGTATTTAGAAGTGAAGATGATAATATCTCAGACTGCTTGGTATATAAGAAAAAAGCCTTAGCCATTGCTTGTCAATGGATTTGACTATTTTTGGAAGAAACTTGACTAAAGCAGACGACATTTCCAAGGTTGTATATCCATGTAATTCTATGTATATATCACCACAAAATATAGAGAACGCCAGCTCTGTTATTTTTCAGTTTTTATGGAAAAATTTGACTAATTATATTAAAAGGTACCAATTAGTTGTATGACAAGGGTGGTATTAATGCATTGGACTTTGAAGCCATGGTCGGTGCATTTAGGACTAAATGGCAAAAAACCTTATGCAACAAAATTCAATGTGGATTCCTATTATATATATTGGAACCATATTCCTGGTTCCATTTTTAAGAAACTGGGAGGAACTGAATTCCTTGTGAAGTGTGACTTTGAAATGAGTAAGATTTTAGTACTATCATACTTACACAAACAAATTCTTCAGTTCTGAAAAACCACAATGGCTTTTGCCATTAAGTAAAATCATTTGTTAATCACTAAGTAAAAAATTATTTAAAAACTGTAAAAATGCTAGAATCACCTCACGCCAGATCTGACACGTATTGTTCTAATCGCTTATTGCATTGCTTTGCTCCCCTCTACTCTGTATTATTATTGTTTTTTGTAATCATATTTTACGTCCCATTGCTTGTAACTTGTAGTTATGACACCCTCGACGAGAGTTTGTATCTTTGTAAATTGTTCTATATATATATTAAAAAACTGTAAACTTTACTGTCGCGCAGCAATGTCTGTCGTCGCGATGCGTTGTGGGAGGGCAGACTCGTTCAACTGGCTTTACTTCAACATGTACATTGGAGAGAAAATCCATCACTTCGTAGTTTAGACCAAGTTATTAGTTAAAACCAATAGCTAATTAATCAACCTAATGCAACGACTGTGCAAGGAGTAAACATTTAGTATGGTCAAATACTGTAAACAGTTATGGTGGAAAGCATAGTGTGTGCTGCGTTAAAATGCCTGAAACAGTCGGAACGACCACGTGGGTAAAGTGGGCGGGTCGATGACGCTTGTACTGCGGTTTCCCATCATGCAATGCTCGTAACAATCTTATTTAAAATCATTTTTATACCTGTTTATGTCCTTGATGGTTTCAAATAATATGATTCGTTTGATCACTGTGATAATGTGGGTTCGGTTTTATGTTGTGATTTTATGTAAGTTTATGCTACCACAGATGTGATTTATGTTTCCTACAGTCAAAGTACTGATCCGCGGAAGCGTCAAATCAGTACACTCTTGTTTCTCTTCATTTCGTATAAATCTTTCGCCTTTTACTAAAGATTTCCGTGGAGAGGAGCACTATGAGTATAAACTAATTTTTTGATGCCCTGCCTCACGGCGGGGCTTCCTTACATGGTAAAAAAAACAGATGAATAACATTCAATTCTAAAGGACATACTAAGCTTGGTTTGTATTTGAAACGTCGCTACCAGCGTCAGGATCCGCGCGCCGAAAGTGACGTAATCGTGGCGGCTCTACCATAATACATAGTGATGGTAAAAGTGAGGCTTTTAGGAGATTCGGAAAATGATTCGATCTTATGAGACGTTCGAATCATCATACGCCACAGTGACATCTAGTGGGCAACCACACAATGTTTTCTTAACAGAAACAAAGTAATGTGCTTTTTTATGAAAAATGACATGAAATATTCTCCCATAGCATATTGTGCCCCTAAAAAAAATTTAGTCATGAAAACATAATTTTACAGAGAACAGGGTTGTTTTAATGATATCATTAAGATTTTTCATTATGATACACTGTTAGTCAGTGGATTGATATAGCTGGCATTATTCATTTTACATTGCAAGGTAGGAAAATGCTTGTGTAATACATTATGTACAAGTACAAGTATTACAAGTAATCAGTTGTAATCAGAACTAATTACAAGTAAACATTCTGATCTCAGACCAGTTGCTTGAACTTAGGGCGTACTCACAGTAGGCACGGTTTGCTCGTTCCGTGCCGGGGCCCGGTTATCCCCCCTCCCCACTCCCCCGCTGGCCTGCACTCACACTCGCTTCAGCAACCCGGCCCGAGCACGCTTACGTCATCACAACGCCGCTTTATTTGGAAAAAAGCGCGCTCGCACAACACTATAGAGTTCACGATTCTCTTTTTATTGTATTTTTGGAGTCGTTTTGGGAGTGCAGAAACACGGTGCAAGCACAGATTTATCGATAATTTAACACAACGATTGTCTGCTAATCGCTTTGCCGCTATGACTGTTTAACGTGAGCGTCGCATCACTGATGTCATGTTTGAGTTCCAGCGAAATGAACCAATCACACGAGGCACCAAGCGGGCCCGGGCACGGATAGCGCTGCGGACTAAAACGCGCGAAGATTCGAAATGTGACGTAACGAACCCCGTTTTAGGAATAGTCACGTGACTTTCCCGTTATGACAGACTTCGAAACTGTTTCAAAACACCGTGATTCAAATGAATCGATTCAGTTCGATCCCGCGTTTCGAGGTTGACATCACTAATAATCCAGTGTTTCTTGGTGTTGTGAAAACATAAAATCGACAGCGAGTTTTCTATTACAGAAACCTTCAAATATGTTCTAGCGTTGTTTGTTAGTATCTCCTCCTCGTTAGTATAGTGGACAGTATCTCCGCCTGTCACGCGGAAGACCGGGGTTCGATTCCCCGACGGGGAGAGCTAAACATTTTTAATTATGGCATCGTGGAAACTACACATACACCTGATACTTTATTAGCACAAAATAATATTTCCTTATTTTAAAAACATTGTCCGTTTGTGATTTACCTAACACAATTGCTAACTCTGGAGGTTGTGTTTACAGAGAAGTTAAGAGTCCACGCATAAGCTGCCACCTACTGGCCTTTTTGTGTTGATCCAGGTTTTTTATTAACAGGGTTCTTGCAGGTTTCAGTGAGTTAAATTTAAGACTTTTTTAAGACCTTTTAAGACCATTCTCAGTGAAATTTAAGACCAACACAACATATTACCACAAACAATCCAATGATCCCAGATACTCTTAAAACATTTTATTTTGATTAATTTAGTTACAGGATTACATTAATTCAATATTAAAACAGATAATCAAAATAGTAACATTCTCAACCCAAGCAACCTTACCAACACAACACTAGCATATCTACATACAACCTCACCCTACATATCTCTGAGTTCTTCCTTTTCAGTACCAATCTCAGCATTTGACTTGGAAAGGAGCTGAGCCATCTTGGATCCAGCCTTGCCCTCAGCTTCTTCTGCAAGAGAATCTGCCACTCTAGCAAGACAAGTGGATACGTCTTCCAAGCTTTTCTTCCTTTTCTTAAGGTCCTCTAAAGACTGCTCAGTCAGCTCTCTTTTCTGGCTCTGGGATTCCTTTTCTTTCCTGATTCATTCCTGATCCAGAAAGAGTCAGTATTTTGACCGTGCTGCACCCACAGATGCTAATAGTTCCTTGGTGAGGGGAACCTGTGACACCTCCATGCATTGTGACAGTCACATATGAGTCTGTGTGTGCCAGTTGTGTCCTCTTGCATGTTTTCTGCCTCCACCTCCTTGTTGGAAAATAAGAAATAAAAAGATAGACGTACACCATCAAATTAAATAATCATACACACATTATACATTTAACAACATGTAGACTCAGCCTATCTTCAAGTATGTCTAAGGCATGGATTGACCAAAATCCTCACACCCTGCAGCTGATAAAATTTATTAAATGTTACATTTTGGTTAAATTACTGAAATAAATGAAATTATAAAATTAACTAATTAAATAAAGGCTCAGAATTTTCTTTCCCCAGGCCATCTGTATCTTAAAACACACAAAACTTTTTTAACCCCCTACCTTCTTTTCTATTTATTATCCCGATGAAACCAACTTACTTTGTCTAGCCATGCTGAATATGAATTTGAATGTTAACATTGAAAACGTTGGGACACTACCTGTTTTTACCCTATGTATATATGCCCACTAAAAGGCAATACATCAGTACAATGTAAATAAAACCATGTGCAATCCATGAAACAGAGCATGGGACAGTGGAACATGTTTCAAAACATGACATAACCCATCTACAGGGCATAGTTGTTTTTTTTTTTACATTTTACATGATTTAACACAGTAAATATATTTTTATTTCCTCTAGCTGGGATTTAGCATGCATTGAAACATTTCTCTAACTCAATGCCATGGACAGTACATGGTTCTGAGATGTTTTTGTATTGTAGCCTAATTGTATAATAAATGGTTAACACATTGAAAAGAAGACTGTGGAGCATAAGTAAGGATCACTTACTTTGATAAATTTTGGTAGATCCTGCGCTGTTTCATGGCCCATGAAATGAGAGCCCATGTACCTCGATTGCACATATCCATTGCTCCAGAACCGAACATGAAGATCCAGCTGTTTGGATTTTGTGGTTGAATTAAAGCTTTCATCGAACATTAAACACATACGGCCCGGTAAGAGCGTATCAACTCTCTCTTGATGAAGTCTGCCAAGCCAAATCTAGCTATATATGCGATTTGTTTAGCCCACACGAAAACTTTTTCGCGATATTCGAACCAGGGAACATTGCCGTCACTCTATCCTAATGTAGCCCGAATATCATTAGCCGAAGCACTAGTGATACTGCGGTGGAGTCCGGCGGGACCCGGCACTGACGATAGCGAAGACGGCGGGGATGAGGCACAAAATTGCGTGAAGGCTTTTCGCGACAAGGGCCGTTTCCTGCCTGCGGTTATTATGGGTTTTGTAGTTTAATTAATTAACACGTACCAACACCTGTAGCCGCGCACAAACACAGACAACACAGAACTGACTTCCGGACGTTTCGATTAAACTACACTTTTCTAAAATTAACTAAGGTAAAATTTTAAGACCTGACTAAATTAAATTTAAGACCTTGGATGAAAATCTGGCTGTTTTTTAAGTCTTTTAAGGCCTTAAATTTAAAGTTTTGAATTTCAGACATTTTAAGACTTTTTAAGACCCCGCGGGAACCCTGATTAAGGTTAATCTATTTTGTTCAGTGGCGTTTTAGTGCTGCACCACAGAATAATCTATGTTTTTGTCTATGTAAAATATGCAATGATATATATTTTTCCACATTCCATTACTTAATTCATGGCACGTACCTGGTGGCCCCTGATTGGGGCTCGTGTTGTGGTTGCTGGAATAAGCTCTAATGCAACAGAGCACATCGTATCACATGTATATGTGCAATTACTGCTGCTGTGTTTGGATGGGAGTAGCCAAAAATTGCTGTAAATAATAAAAGTTAATTAAATCGCCTTGTCATCCAAACCTTTTTTTCTTTGCCATGTGGCCCTTGTCATGTCACACTAGCATCCAAAAATTTGCATTGCTAACATTGCATGATGATTCCTGGCAAGTTTTCTGAAGCTGTGGAAATGTTTAATGATGAATGGAATAACCAAAGCAACTGTATGTAAAAAAAAAAAAAAACCCTGTGGTTTTACAATGTCCAGCTGGCCACTCAGTATTGCCTCTTACCATGTGAACCAATCTTATCACTCCAGCTAACAAACAGGCAGCTATAAGTCGGCAACGTTAGCAGCCATATTGCAGGCTAACGTGGACATTAGCTTTCTCCTAAAAGAAGCTACCGTTAGCTTACGATATGAAAAGAACAGATAAAGTCTTAGAGTAGCATTTTACCCTAAGCAAAATGCAACTGAGCAAAATTGTCTGTGCACACACCTGATTTTTTTCTGCATTAATATTACACAGAATATAAGTAGTATGCCAGAAACCAGTTTAGTTTAACGGAGTTGATTACTTGACCAACCAATCCGTTGTAATAATAAAAGAGGAAAACACACCAATTTTCACTTTTCGATTTCACTGCTGGTATTAGAGCAGTCATACTGAAACAAAATAATACAATCACAGGAAATCGGCTGACTGCCTAGACTGAAGAATACTGCAATATTCAAATTCAATATTCAAGCCCCCAACCCAAAAAAAAAAAAAAAAAAAAAAACGCATTATTCACATATAGAAAGATAAACTGTTACTCGTTTATAAAATGGCCAGTGGTCTGTCATAAATGATTGTGAATCTATTAAAAGGATCAAAACATTCAAACAGCCATTTCTCAAAAATAGATCTCAGCTCATCTCCGCCGAAGGCCTCGACTGAAGCACAGATTCATAATCACCCGGTCTTACAACAACCACACGTCAGATGTACAGTGTAAACACTTAACCTAATCACACCATCAATACTCCTTTATTTTTGAATCTGAAATGATGACATCGCTCTTTACATCTGAATCCAAACATCTGACGCAGTGGCTACCCGGCGCCGGACACCAAGGCGACACGGTGCAGACCCAGAGGAGCAGGAGTGACGCAGACGCAGGACCAGCGGAACCGCCCTACTCCTCCCAGCTGTCCCCATACTTGTTCTTCTTAACTGTGGACAAAAGAGGGGAGGAGAGAGGAGGAGAGGAGAGGAAAGAGGGGGGGGGGTCCTGCATTAGAGAGATCCAGATTCTGATCTTTATAATGAAAAAGAAGAATAAAAGAACCTCGTGAAGTCAGGTCTAACACACACACACCTTCATCCCATCCTGTCTCCTGATGCATGCAGGTGTGTTGGGCTAGTTAGCTCACCTTCTCTCTGTGGTGCGGTCACCTCTGCCTGTGGTTTGTGGAGGGGTTCTGCTCTCTGGGAGAGGGACACCTCATAGATCTCCCTGTTCTTACTGCGCAGGTCCTCATACAGCACTGCTCTCTTCTTGGGAGCTTCCTCGTCCTGGTAAGGTGGCACTTCAGGAGAACAAAAACATTAATATTAATTTGACCATTTTTTAAAATACATTTTTTGAACAGTATTTGTGATCAATAAAATGTTATACACCAGACATATCCTTTGCTTAGAGCATCACTCAGTTTGCATATTCTGAAATATTTCAGTCAAGCTGACGGTATTCCAGGCATGTTCAGCGGTGTCACCTGTAGGGGCGCTGTTGTCCCTGCTGCTATACACAGCGGACTCACTGATTCCAGGGCTGAGGGGCGCTGGGTCATGTGACGGAGAAGGGCTGCTATAGGTGTAGTCACTGGTGTAGCTGCTGTACGGATTTGGTGGAGGGTTGTAGTCCTCTGTGGGCTGGAGCGTCGCCTCAAAGCTCGACTGCTGAGAAGATGCTTGGTCTGGATCTGCCATCTCCACGGGGTTCGACCTAGTTCACCATACGTATAAAGCACAAGGTATGAAGCTCAAGATATCATGCCAATATTTCCCCCCTTTTAAAGATGCTGGTTTACAAAGGTGACGGTCTGAACTCTAACGCCCAACAGTGCAGTGCTGACGGGGGACTTACTCAGGGCCCGCATGGCGACCAAGGTGTCTCTGCCGCACAAACTCGCCAATCGGGGAGTTCTCCAGTTTTTTAAACTTTTCTTCACAAACCTTCATATAAGACACTTTTCCTCCGAAGTATCCCAACATGCCAGCAACTAAATAGAAACGATGTATTCGAGATGTTTTGTAAGGCATTTATCTCATGCAATATAAACACAAACTAGACTTGTAAGAGAAAATCATGTTACCCATAACCTTTTATCACTTATCCTAATCATCTGTTGTTCATCCAAGTTAGACTGTCTAACTTTACAAACATCACACAATTTATGTTCACATTAAACATACAAACAAAATACACCAAAAATATAATAATGTCTTTGTACTAAACATTCTAAAATTTTCTTTATGGAACAAATAGTTTAGACAATATTATTAATAGAAAAAAGACTGTGCCCCTATTTAATACCTAGGGAGACTTTCTGTATTAGTCACAATCTCAAACGCTTTAGCTGTTTATCAGTTCTTTGAAGAAATCATGACGTTTGGGTGATTCCTCTCCATCTTACTGGTTATGTTCATGTATTTTTTTTTCATGTTTTTAATGGGTCAGCTTTGGATCGTGGTACTGAATCTGAATCTTACTGAGTCAGTCTAAAATGTGATCATTTTCTGAGTTCTTTTTAAGTCACCTCATTGTTGATTTTGGGTTCTGAAATGCTGTAATTTTTGCATGACCCAGCCTCTCAAGTTTTAAATCAGAGAAACTAATAATATGCTGCACAATGTCCTAATACAGCAGTGTTACAGCAGTGATCTTCTGAGGTTTGCATTTCACACAGCACCACGTTGCTGCATTCTGTCCTACCTCATGGTGGGGATCAGGTTTCTGTGTCCATCTGTGGCGTTTAATTTTCTCCAAACTTAATCTTGTGTACATTTACCCTAAAATTCAATGTTGGTTTGTTCTATCACTGCTATGGAACATTCCAGTTATCTTTAGTAAACTTCAAAAAAAAATATTCTAGTATATACATTGTCTTATGGCAGACTTTAGACTGTGTAAGAAATCTATGGAATGCCTTTAGATATACTGAGTTGTTCCATTTCTTTAAGCTATAAATCTGCTTTAGCAGCTGTTCTGCCAAGATCCTCTGAAATCTCTTTTACTCTGACCATATTACACTGGAACGGAACTTGACTGTGAAGAACAGCTAACCAAAAACATATAGCAGGACAGATCAAACCCACACAAACAGTGTGGAATATTTCACTCATATACATCTTTTTTTCTAAGAGGTTCATTTTTTTATTTCTGAACACAATTTGTTCAGAATGGACATGACAATGCAAAAGGCATTTTAAATATAGAAGTTACACATACATTACTTTTAAAAGCTGTACAAGCATTTTGTTTTTTCATAACCACATGCTCCATATTAACGACTGATACTTACTAGCAACTTTTGGCAGGGACCCAAATCTTGGGGATGGGGCTAACAGTCCTTTTAAAACAGACAGAAACAGTGGCTACAGCTCAATAAAACAGATGGAAAAAGTGACTACAGCTCAATTAAACAGACAGAACCAGTGACTACAGCTCAATAAAACTGGCAGAGAAGATTTAGCACAAGCCAAAGACTTCCACTCACCTTTTGTTACCATCACCTGAGTTACTGCAACAGCTACGGCTGAGAACGGCAAGGCTAGGAAGTAAAAGTGGAAAATACTTACAGTTCCAAAGAATTATAGACAGTGTATGAGAAATCACCATAACTGTTGTGAACCACTCACATCTGTACCAGAAGCTGTCCTGCTCACACTCTTTGAAGACGCGAGTCTCTTCCTCAGTGGGAATATAGTTTGCACCTAAAGGACTCTGGATGTAAACCAGAAGGCCAACAAGATGCATCTAATGAGAATTCAGAGTTCTTAAGATGGCTACACAGTCAGTTACTCAAACACAAAACGTAGCAGGTAAAATCATCCCTCATTATTTCTCACTTACACCATTTATCACACTCCATTGTCCATAGTGACTTACAATAGTATTCAGTTATCTCCATGTAAGCCCTCTTTATGCTATATACTAGTATATTAGACACTCCACACGTACGAACACATGTTCCTAACTGTCAAGATCTCTGCAGGTTGATCTGCAACCCTTAAAGTAAGTTAGCTAGCTGGTTAGCTAAGAGTTGTTAGCCACTTAACCTACCTGTGCCCGATGTGGCCCTTGCGAAGCATTGTTGTATCCCGAGGATGCTTGCGACATTGCTAAATTAGCTAGTTAGCTAACTCATAAGAAGGGTGCTATGTCCACAAGAACAAACCGATTAAACAGTCATATGGTTTTAAAATGAACTGATTAATAAAATGTCTATGACATGACCTCCTCAAGACAAGCAATTGTAACCCGGAAATAAAATACTTCACGCTCTTCCGGTGATATACGTCAGGCGCAACGTGCATACTGCCACCTAGCAACGTAATAATAATAATAATAATAATAATAATTATTATTATTATTATTATTATTATTATTATTATTATAGTAAAAAATAATGATGGTGCGTTATATTACTCAAATGCAGTACTCATTGAGAAAATTTAATTTTTAAATAATATAGCTTGCAAGCTAGTTACTTAGCTGAAGAACGTTCTACAGAACGCTGACAAATGTAAAAAAATCTGAAATTCATCAATCATTTCTGACAAAAGAGCAATCAAACCTCTGTCAGCTATGCTCGCTCTCACTTCAAAGTGCACAAGCACATAAACCTTGTTTCACCTCTCTCTTCTACACTGTCAGTGCCACTATCACTTCAGTCACAGTTCGACGTATTTTCTTTTCGTATAGGCCTGTGTTCCGCGATCAGCATCAGCATCAGCTAACAGACACGTAAGAAAATGTAATGCTCTACTTCAGCAGTAAGAACAAAGAACAGACAGTGGTTCCCCCGGCTTTTATTTAGTTTATAATGCACCTTTCAGCACAAAGAACACAGACCACTGAGATACTGTTAATACTGACTTTGTGCATGGCTGTGTGAATAAAAATGTTAAAATAAACTTTTGTCTTTTAAGCTAAGTTTGGAGTTAGTGTTTAACTAATATTTCTAATTCACTAAGGGCGTTAGTGAATTTTGATTAAACAATTTACACATTAGTTTACACAGAAATGTTAAATTCCACGCAAAAAAGACACAAAAACGTGAAGCTCGACGCCCCGGTTGTGTCATATAAACCAATCATGTCCGGACTATCGGGGGCTGAGATTTGATCTGTAGACCGTTAAACAAATAGGACGGTAAACACCTCGTGCGCGTGGATAATGGGCACCTATCGAAAAGGCAGCGGGGCGGGGCTGAGGGGCGGGGCTGAAGCCCGCAACCTGACAACTGCGCTCTCCTATCGGAACAGAGAGGCGGCGATGCCGTTAGCTCGCGTCGCTCCAATCTGACGGACAGGGAGGTGGGCCCGCTCGTCATCCGTCGAGTTTTTTTTAAAGGTGTTTTAAGCGACAGAAACACAATATAGTAAAAGCAAACACATCAGTATGTATTAGAAATCGTTTCATTTTGCCAATTCCTTTAGTATTCGGTTTTACGAAATCGTTTAACGCGTGGGAATTAGTTGTGGACAGAACAAGTCGGCGGATTTCCAGAGCTAGCCAGCGAGCTGAGCTGCTGAGGGAAGCGGAGACGCTCGCGAGGTAAAAACGGCCGTTTTTGAACAAGCTCACGCGCCCGACGCTGCAGTGTGTGGTCCAGTCACCTCAGCTGCTCTAACGACACGCTCATGGTACCTGCTTCACCCTCTAATAACCGAGACGAGATATAATTACACAAACACGGAGCGACAACTGTCCATTCGTATTTTATTTTAACGAAAATGACTAACTAGCTCGTAATTTCTCGCGAATCACAGGCTGCTATGTTCTCAGACGTCGCATCTCTGAAGCCAACGTTGCTAGCTAGCTGTGCTACGTTAACATTTTAGCTAGCTAGTTAGCCAGGAAGTAACCAGGTGATATCAGCGTGTCTTCATCTAGGTTATCACACTCGGCTAGTTCTGCGTGAGCTAGTGAACCCAAGTACTGGATAACTAAATACCCTGAGTTTATCACCTATTGGAATGGTGTTATTTAATTAACATATTTAACCGAGTTATCACAACTAATCTGGTTAGCTCATAGCTAATAAGAAAAGTCAGAAGTCATGTCTTGAACATTGGACCTGCACTTTAGCTAGCTGCACTTGGCTAGCGAGCTAATACAAGGATGCCTGTTTTACTTGGCTAAGTGCATCTGAATGCAGGTCGACGTTAGCTAACGTTAGCCATCTATTCAGCTAGGGTCCAGATAAAGGGTTTTGCAAGTTGATCTGTTCGTGGCTAGCTAGATAATTGACTGACAGTCACAGCGTTAAAAACGATTCGACCAAATGCTTCTGTAAAGTTGATCTCGCTGTGAATCGGGTCGTCAACGTGATGCATTTTGCATGCAGTGAAGACAAGCGAGCAGAATGTAGATGTAACGTGAGATCTGTGTGTATGGCTAGTGACTCAAATCAGTGCACCATAAAAGCTAGACTTCGTAGCAAAAACATCGAGAGGACGTCAAATGAATGGCTAATTACGACGAATGAGCTAAAAACGACGTGTACATTGTGTGATTCGCTCTAGGCTGAACGTGCCATCTACGTTGTAACTTTGGGGTTGAACTGAGTTGAGTTGCTTTAGTTAATGCTGTTTTGATTGAGGGGTCAAGAGGATCTTTATTAATGGGGCTGTATAAATCCACTATTTTCAGCGTGTCCTGCTTCTGTTTGTGGGTGGTCCACAGTCCCCAACTAACCAGTAACTTATTTAAAACAGCGGGTGACAAACTGAGGTTTTTAAAATCAGCTGATTTTTCATGCACTCATGCAGCGTGTTGATGATCAGTGACACTAAACAAAGTTCCCATATTGAGCAACAGTAAACAAATTAAATTGGTAATGAAGTTGTCGACACCCTGGTTCCTCATTTTCTCCAGTTGTCTGACGAGCAGGAGAGTCAGAGTGCTGGCTTGTCTTGATCATCTGGAGGTGAGAGGCACACAGCTGAGGAAGGAATAATTCAATTTAAATGTTTGGCTGTGTAAACATGGCCTTGATGTCTTCAGTGTTATGCCAAACTGCTTAGAAATGGCCATGAACATTCAAGCTCTTATTTTGCCAGGTCAATATGAGTCTTAAACTGACACAAGAAAGGACTTCAAATGGCGAATTAGAACTGAGCTTAGTCTGACCCTGCAAATGCTGCACATAAACCTGCTCTGTAAAATGGATGAAACGTAAAAACTTTAAAGTTTAGCCCCTCTGACATGGCTGTGTTCCTGACAATGACACTCACTTTAAATATGTCTTCTCTGGTGCAACAGAGGAATGGCTTTAGCTCATCTCTACCAACTTCCAAAAATATTACCACTTAAAAACAATATACGCTACCCTGGAATTGCTCCATTTTCCAAATCAGGTTCCACAATAGTTACAGAGACTATGACCAGCAGGTGTGGCTTTTTGAATGAGGATTTTAATAACAAAATCATCTCATGGGGGAGAATTGACATGAAGGATTGAAGAGGAGAGAAAGGATGATGTTCTAGACCTGAGCCACTGCTCCTCGTGTGGTGTTCAGTCTGACCAGAACTGCTGAACACTTCAGTGTTCAGTACCTGCACTGTGGACTCCAGCGTGACCCGTTTGTTTCAGTAATCACAGTCTGAGCTGTTTATCCTGTTATGAGCATAATGAGAGCGAAGGGAGTGTGTGTTCGTTGTCTGTCATTCACTCACACACACACACACACACACACACACAAAGGGAGCGCGTGTTCCTCGTGTCTGTCGCTCAAACGTGCACGGCACACAGACGCTGAGCTCCACATGTGCCAGCCCAGCATGCTGTGACATTCAGACTGGCGTACACACACACACACACACAAACAGTGTGTGTGTGTGTGTGTGTGTGTGTGTGTGTGTGTGTGTGTGTGTGTGTGTGTGTGTGGCCGTGTCACTCTGTCCTGCTGAATCTTTATACAACTCTTTGTGAAAGGGTTTTTTCATTCATTCCTCCCTGACCTACAGAGAACTTGATCTCTGCTTGGGTGTGCGGGAAGATGGCGACGGTGGGGCGGGGTCAGCCGGTCACTTGTGCAACAAGGGCTTTTTGTCTTCGTGTTGTCTGGTGTCTTGCATTGGCCAGAAAGCAGCAAGACCAGGCAGTCTGGTGTAGGTGGCTAACAACTGCACACGTGGGCCTCCTGGAACTCACCCTTACAAAGACTGCTCTTAAAATGAGGACGAGACCTGGCTTCATCCCCAGTCCTGTCCCACATTATTTTACTTACTGGTCACTTTACCCCCAGATGCTCTTTGCCTTTCGCGTGTTGTGTAATCACACGTTTTTGTGTTGTTTTTAGTGGTGTAGGTTGGTGGGGTGAGCTGGGCGGAGCCAGAGAGAAGCGTGACGCAGCAAACGTGAGGGTGTGTTCATGTGTGAGGGCTCCTCAAGCTCTATGGGTTTGGGAAGCAGAAGCGCTTGTCAGAGCGCCAGACTGGAACCACGGGCGGGCGGGCGTGTCGCTACAGTCAGACACTGTGCTGACCCTCCGAGGGACGTGCGGAGTTCCCCGCAGGGCACTAACTGACCTTCACTGCTGTGCGGGCTGGTCTGTGTGGGGGAGTGTCTTTTTAAGGCATCCCTATTCTCCTTGTGGGAAAAATGTTTATCTGCTTTGCTGGTGCGATGCGGCCATGCTGTGGAGATGCTCTCTTTTCTATCGATGCTCAGCACACTCTCTCCAGTCTGTCCTGCGGGCCGTGAGCTGGGGTCCTGCTGTCTCCTGCCTGTCCTGCGGGCCGTGAGCTGGGGTCCTGCTGTCTCCTGCCTGTCCTGATGGCCGTGTTGTCCTGTAGCTTACTCCATGCGTCACAGGGCCCTCCTGCGGTGGAGGAGTTCTGCGGGCTTGCTCCACTGTACCTGCAGGGAGCAGCCGTCCTCGCTCCAGTACCACAGACATGCCTCACTTCCCTTCACACATTGGGGATTTAGTGACTTTACTGTCTGTCTGTCCCCTGTCTCTCTCTGTGTCCCTCTGTCCTCTGTGGTGGAGACAGGTCTGAGCAGGCGCTTTGCAGTTAGGCTTTATCGCCAATGCAGAAAGTTTGTGCTTGTCTGTGTTTGGTGTGTGCGCGCGTGCGTGTGTGCGTACACACTTGCACCATAATCAAATCCTCTGTCACCCAAATGTGAGCTGGTGAGAAGGAGCGAGTCGTCTACTTAACGGAGCTGTTTTCCATCTCTGTAGAGGACACGTTTGCTTTACTCGTTTTTGTTGTTTCTGAGCAGTCCAGAACTAAACAAACGGGACATGTCAACGGGTTTGTTGTATTATAAGACTTCTTTCCATATCTGGCCTGCCACCTCTGCGTGTCGAGTGCTGT
>NC_135219.1:11118587-11141087 GCF_052324685.1 Brachyhypopomus gauderio | reverse complement strand
TTAACATTGAGGGACATTTAAAAATGATTACAGCCAGAAACGTTGCCAGGAGCAGAACGGTTAAGTAGCAGTTAGCACTGTTCACTGTGTGCGTGCCCGTCTTGCTCTGAAGGGCCTTCATTTACTTGTTAAGTAGTAGTTATGCATGCAGTGTTAACTTTCACTCTTCATGCCAGACATGTCACTCGATCATCATCATGGGTATACATGCATTCTCTGGTAGCACAGGTGACACTGATCACCTTGCACTGTGATATAGTTCCTGTAAATTACTGTGTTGTAAATCAAGAGGTGTGTGTGTGTGGGGAGGAGGGGGGGGGGAGTCCTTTGACACCATGTAAAGTAGATGATAAATATGAACAGTAAGTAGTCTAATTAGGCTTGATGATATTCAGGACGCAGTATGATGCCACGGGGTCAGTGGAGGGCGGAGCTGAAGACGGACCAATCGGGACTGCTGTGGAGGCCGGCGTTGAGCATCCCGCTCTCCCCTCGTGTGCGTTAAACTCTGCTCCCAGCCTCTGGAGACCTGCCGCCAGCTCACTGGCCCCTCTGACTTTCACCCGCCATCTTGGCTCAGGCGTGCATGTTGGCTCTGGTGTCCCAGCTGCCCTGTTAGCTCACCATGGAGCAGCAGCGCTTTGTCCCAGAGCACCGTGTTGGCAGACGGCAGTAATTACAGCTAATGAGATGTGGAGATATTGCTTAACGCCTAACGCTCAGCACTTCTGTAAATAACACTCAGGCAGTGGATGTGGGGTTTTGTTTGCCCTTACTGCCCCATTGCTTTAAAAAAATATATATTTTTAAGCCATTGTGATGCAAGTGTGAGTGAGTTGGGGGGGGTGTGGCAGTGCAGCTGGGGGTGTGGCAGGGGAGCTCGGGGGGTGTGTCTTAACTGCACAAGACCGAGGGCCATGGCCTGGAGCTCTTCTTTCTGTTGCTGTCAGGATGTTGGATGAAAACCTGTTTGGTTTTGGAAGTTGTTTGAGGGTCCTGCATCTTGCTAAACGAACAGTAGCACGGTGCTTCATATCCACAGTTCTGCAGTGCTGAGCGATTCATGTCAAAACATGACTAAGTATTATTTATGTGAAATAGAAGAAAGCTAAAGCCCTTTCCTAATCTTCAGAGTCAAGGTAGCATAGCTTTGCAGGCAGGAATGTGATGCTAAGTTACTATCCTAACTTGCTGTGTGTTTAAGTGTTATTCAGTAAATGTCATGAATATAACTAACATCTGTCTTCCAAAATCAATGAAGTCTGCACAATTAGGCCAGTTAGCATCACATGTGAACTGATTAGTAGCTGTGATTGATGGAAACGCTGTTAGTGTACCAAATGGGCCAGTGACTGGCCAATCATTTGGCCCAACATAACTTTCTTTTTTACTGCCCCAGGTTATCTTGCTATTGCTCCTGTCGAGCCCTGTGTAGATTACGGTCTCTGAGCGGGGCCTTAAGTCAGGCTGATGACTGTGTAGCGGCTGTGGCGTGAGTCTTGGCTTGAGCTTTGCCTTCGTACCACAGTGCTGCCTCAGAGCCGCACAAGACCCCTGAACGTACCTAGCACCTGGACCGAGCTTGGTGGTGGGCTTGGTTCTTTACTGGTGGACCCCCACTTCTCTTTAGTGCCAAACATACCAAAGATTCATTGTCTAGGCTAGTTGTCTAGAAGTGCAGGGCGGTGGTAGGCTGTATTGTGGAACAGCCCACAGAGGAAGGGCCAGAGTTGGAAATGTGCAGATGTGTGGAGCAGCTGATCCACCTCCTCATGAAGGTCTTCCACACACCTACATTGGTTCATGTTTTATTTATAGATTGTTCTTCTCCTAAGTTCACTTTTTAAACCAGAGAGCATTTATGGGAGAAAGCAGTACATTACACACATTACACAGATGAAAGAACTCGTGAAGCAAAACTAAAGGAGTGATTGGGACAGTCGGGTCTACACCAGTCAGTTTATTTCGCAAGGAAGAGCCTTTTATTACAGCTGTTGTCACAAAGCAGATGTCGGTCCCAGACTTTCAGTGAGCAAGCCAATGGTGACTGGCAAGCAAAACGCCCTAAGAGCATGAGGAAGAAACCTCGAGAGGAACAGAGACTCTGAGGGGGGGGTTGACGCCGGAAACCACAACAGGAACAAAATAAGCAATAAAGAACAAGTAACCAATAGAGGTTGGTTCTGGGTTCCTAAAAGTCCTGGTCTGGGTCCAATAACTGTAAACCATCGGTCCAGATACCCAGTCGCCTGTAGAACCTACTCAATGTCCAGGATGGGCCAATACGATGAAAGGTCACAGAGACAGAACACATTTGCACCGTCAGCAGAGGGACATTGGGTGGATGGTGAGAACAGGTAGATCTTTAAGATTTTAAAGAAATATGGAGGAGATGCTACAGATAGTGAGTTTGCATACTTCTACACTGAAGAAACTCCTAGAGGGGAGTCGAAAATAATCCTGAGAATCCTGACAGGACCTTCTAATGCTAGGACATTGCAGTAGTGAGTAGAGTAAAAAAAATGACTCCCAAGACTTTGAACAGTTGAGGGAGATTTAACCAGAGCCCGATCTATGCCAACAGTGTATGTTTGAGCATGTTTGTTAGGTATTTGGGGACAGATGAACTTCTGTATCATCGAGGTTTAGTTTATGTCACGGATATGGTTTAGAAAAGATCAGCTATGAGATCGGAAGCAGTTGCATGAGTGGAACAGGTTGACGATGATCACATGACTTGATAAAATTTCTCCCAAATGACTTCAATATCCTCCATCTTTGTTTCTGCAGGTTGACGAGACTGCTGGACTGCTCTGTCTCTGACCCCGTTCACCGTCGCTGCCCTATGGCCCACAGGTACGTCGGTCATGTTTCTAGTCCTGCTTCTGGCTTCCTGTATGCCCGGCACAGAAGCACTTGTGAGAGCTAATGTTCACAGAGACACAAGAGTTCAAGAGAGGAGCGCTGATTTAGGAGATTGAAAGTGGCTGAACTGAAGGGGGTTTCCGTGTCCGTGTGTGTGTGTGTGTGTGTGTGTGTGTGTGTGTGTGTGTGTGTGTGTGAGAGAAGCTGAACCAGCACCTGTATTTTCCTTGTTGTCAGACCGAGAGTCGTCAGTTTGTCTTGTAATCGGCCACATCAAAACCATGCTCGGTTGGTTAACAACTGCTGCGTGTCGCTCTTCAGGGTCCTCGTCTAGCAGGCAGTGGGCGGAGCTTCTCGCTGCGATGAAGCTCCGTGTGGTCTCAGCAGTCTGCCTGCTAGCCTCTGATTTTAGCTGGGTTGACCTTTAAGCAACCCTTAACGCTGGTTTCTATGCAACACTAATTTGTAGCTCTTTGTGGCTGGGGTTTGGTGTTTTTTGGTAGCTTTGACTGCTTAAGACATCTAACTAAACGTGATCCGTCATCCATATGCATCACAAAAGCATGTGAAGGTAAATAAACAACTTTCACTAAAATAACATGCTGTGAGGATAGGTTCTATGGCAAAAGAATACAGTCATCCTCAGAATGGGAGTAACATGGAAACACCTCTCACACTTGTAATAATGCCTAGTGTCTTGGTTTGTGGCTCCAGGCTTTGGTGATGACCTTGGAGATGACCTTTGGCTTTTTGATTAGCACATGCCTGGTTTGCTCATTGTCCTATTTCTCTGGCACTTTGAGGTTATAACGGTCACTTGGATAAACTTGCACGATGACAGCCTTGCTGACTTCTTTGTCTGAATGCTACATTCTGGGTAGCTTTCCTGTTTCCCTGTATGTGTGTGTATTGTTCTTTTTGCTTCCTCTGTGACATTCCTTGGCTGATTTTGTGTGTGTGTGTGTGTGTGTGTGTGTGTGTGTGTGTGTGTGTGTGTGTGTGTGTGTGTGTGTGTGTGTTTGTGTTACCATGTGTCTGCATGCCCGAGAAGGCCACATGCCCCTTAGAACCAACACACACATGCATGTGTGCATTCACAACATTGTGCAAAGACCACCATGATTTGTGATTACTGGTTGACCAGTATGAATTTCTCAATGGCTGATGATGTTTCGAGAGCTCAGAGGCTTCTAAATGTATTATTGCCTCCGCTTAAGTAGATCTGTGTTCTGTGCACTTATTTAAAACCTCCGCTTAAGTAGATCTGTGTTCTGTGCACTTATTTAAAACCTCCGCTTAAGTAGATCTGTGTTCTGTGCACTTATTTAAAACCTCTGCTTAAGTAGATCTGTGTTCTGTGCACTTATTTAAAACCTCCGCTTAAGTAGATCTGTGTTCTGTGCACTTATTTAAAACCTCCGCTTAAGTAGATCTGTGTTCTGTGCACTTATTTAAAACCTCCGCTTAAGTAGATCTGTGTTCTGTGCACTTATTTAAAATAAAACTATTTTTGAACTGAATAAAAAGTATATGAACCAAATGCTCACAAGTAATATAAAAAATAAAAGTCTTTGGCTGATACGGGGGCAAAAAACTTCTGTTGATATAGATGATCTCAAAATGGCACATAGTTGACTGACCTCTAGTTCTGTCCTTCACATTCCTGCCTGCAGAACTCATGTCAGTGTTGATATTTTATCATCACTGGTCCTTAAAGTAAGCTTTGCCCTACAGACAGAGGTGAGGACATTCTGTAACTCTCCAGCTACAGAACTGTGGGATCATGTGTGGCCTGCTTACCAAAACCAGAATGTTTACTTGGAATCCATCTGATGAGAGACGCATGGTTCATATAGGCCTACAGACTGGTAGAGCAGCGTGGCTATTTATCAGACTCCCAACCAGAAAGGGTTTCTTCTCAAACGTGTCACTACATGCCCGAGGTAGCAGCAGACGCACTCTGTTCAGATTTGATCTTCTCATGCTTACTTTCTCCAGACTATTTTCATTGATGTTTCCCTTGATGTGTGTGTGTTTTCTTCTTTCAGAGGTCATGTGGTGTTGATGAGTAGATTAAAACAGTGACACACAAACCACCCATGTTTCATACTGATTCGCACAGGAGTGTGTGTGTGTGTGTGTGTGTGTGTGTGTGTGTGTGAGAAGTGAAACTTCTGTTCTAGGTGTTTAGGTCGCATACCTCCTCCTCCTTTCCACCCTTTTGTTGAAATGCCTTTTGTGTACGCAGGCTGTGAAAGAGTTTATGGATTTGGCTGGTGCCCGTCGTGACCACTGCTCTTAGCGGCTGCTAGGGGGCGCTGTGGCTCTGACACTCCGTCTCCACATTCTTCTCCTTTTCCTGCTACGTAAGCCTCAGTTTGCTTTGTTTGGATATCATACGTTTTATGCAAAAGCACATGAAGTGGGTAAGATATGAAGTTGAGCGTTCTCAGGCCTGCGATCCACTTGGGTTGCACTCCGTGTGCTGGACAGCGTTCACACACCCAGGGGTGGAAGTGAAGCCGTTACATCACCGTGCTGATATTTTCACACACTGCCGAGGGTGAGAGCGCTTCCTGCGAGAGGCCTTTCCCACCCGTGCAGACAGTCTCACAAATATGCAAACACTCTCATTCTTTGTCACTGTCTGCTGTGTTCCTGTTTTAGCGCCAGCGCGTTCACTCTAGATTACTCAAGCGGGCCGTTTGCGTGTCGTGGTCATACTGGATCACGTAAGAACAGAAGGCCTTTTGTGAGCTCTGTGGTATTTCACCCATCTTGTAGTTCTACCTTGGCCTCCAGGTGGCAGTATGGGTCAGAGTTGGGACCTGCTGTGTCAAGTGCTCCCTTTGACTCTACTGCAACTGAACCACAGCTGAACCTACGATCTCCAGTGTCTCCTTCGGACTTCTCTAGAAGTTACGCTGGTCTAATCGATGACCGTGCACGCCCTTCGGAATAAAAGGGCTGTGTACCCCTTCAAAATTAAAGGGACGTGAATGTGGCATGGAATATGTATATAAAATGTATACGCCAATATTTTGCCTTTGCATAGGTGATCCCTGTGTTGTAATCCCCAGAAATGTAAATCCGAGTTTATATTGAAATCCCTGGGGGGGGGGGGGGGGGGGGGGGGTGGTTGTAGCAGTCTCCTGGGTTGATTTAAGGAGGCCAGACCGCGTCAGTGCCGTGATGGTGGTGTACTGTCAGCAAACGCAGAGTCTCTCATTTGAATGTGTATCAGTGAGTCAGCACTATCGAGCTGAGCTCTGTGTAAAATGGCTCTCTGCACGGACTCAGTCATTCATTTAACCAGAGGAGAGGGTTTCCTGCTCAGTCTAAAGCCTTTCTAGCAGGCCTGTGGATAGGCTAGGCTAGGGTGTATTTGTCTGCGGACAACACTGTACATGTTTGTACATATCTGCTGGTGTTTGAGCTTGTGTTTTGATTGTACACCCGTGGTGAAGCCGTGCATGTGAATCATGCAACAAAAAACACAAATACTCGACGGCTTCTGCAAATTTTAGGTCAAAAATGTCTCAGCAATTGAATGTAGAAGTGCTGATACTTTGAGTCATGTGGGAGGGAGGGGTGGGTGAGCTCGTGCACTGGTGCACATCTGAGGTAATCGCGTCCGATATGCAACCCAGGCATGTCTGAAATGGTCCAATCAGGTGTTACTTGATGTGCCTAACTACATCAGCAAGCCTGGCAGAAAATGGTTCCTGTGGTTTCGTTTAAAAACGAGGAAGTTGCTCTTGGTTGGTTTGACTGCCCACATACCTGGCGAAATGTGTGCGGGATCTTCAGCAAACCGTCAACGTGGTCCACCAACACCCGCCCCGCAGCAGAAACACCGCAGAGTACCAAAACGAGGTTAAAGCCAATTGGCTACGTAGTATCTCTGGAGATGCCAAAGGTACTTCGATACATGGTAGCACACAACGGAGATGCATACCAGTACCTCCATACCAGTACCTCCATACCAGTGCATTCACACCAGTACCTCCATACCAGTGCATTCACACCAGTACCTTCACAGCAGCAAGTCCTGGTGAATGTTCTGGTGAATCATGGAGATGGAGCCCAGTCAGATGCCGGTAGTTCTGGCACGCTTGGCGTGTGTGTACAGAGACCGGAGAGCTTCTGCAGTCAGTGGGTCGGCCGAAGCACTAGTTCACTACGTGTGGTCGAGTCATCTCGGTCGTGTAGAATTCGAGTAGAACTGTTGGCCGTGTTTAATTGTGCCAGAGCGATTCTGTGTCTGCTCATTGCCACAGATGTGGATGTTGGTGTTTTCGGATTTGAGCGCTATGCATTCTAGGAAAGGGACTGGAGTTTACTGTGACCTGTTGTGTTCAGGTTGAAGGAGGAGACTGAGTGAACAAACACTGTTACTGAGTCATTGGTGATCATCTGTTGGCGTGCACTGAGGTGCTGTAAAGGTTAAGGAAAGAAATACATTTAAAACGAATTGGCTAGTTTTACCTGGGGTTTTTTTTTGTGATTTGTTAAATCACTTGACATCACTATGCCAGATTCTCCGAAATAATGTTTCACAACCCTTCCCTTCACACCCGGTTGTTGTTTGCATATTTTGAAATCCAGAGGTGGTGAAGGACAATGTGGACACTGTGGACATTGTGGACTCTTTAGAAGTGAACGGATCTAAGAAACGAAGGTCTGGGCTTGTTCTACACTTCAAAAAGCTAATGGCGAGTTCCCATGTTTACCGTTGTCTGGGCACGGTTCCTCGCTAACTGGCACTTGCAAACACTAAAGCAGACACTGAGAATGGGAGATTGCTACACTGGTTCCCAGAGGTCAGAGTGCAGGCAGGTCACAGTAGTGCAGCCGCTGTAGTGTGGAGTCAGCAGGGTTGGCAGCTACTGCCTCTGACCCCTGTCCTGAAAACCGGATGAAGGCAAGACTGGGTGTGTCCACTTTCGATATGAGGGCACAACGTCCGTGGCATTGTTTCTGGATAGGCTGATCATGAAGGTGTGTGTGTGTGTGTGTGTGTGTGTGTGTGTCAGTTATCAGTATATGCAGCTGCACTAAAGATGCCACACCCTTCTGCTTTGCACTCTTTCATGCTCTCTCTCCCTCTCTCTTTTTCTTTCTGTTTCTTTCTCTCTCACCCCTTTCCCCTAAGGAGGCAGGATGGGGAGTGGTGGGGTAGCATGTCTGTTTTGATTGGCTGTTGGCCTATTTGTGTGTTATCTTCTGTCAAACATGTCCTGGCCCCACCCAGATAGTGCCTGGCACCCGACCCCTGTTGCTCCGCCCATCGACATTACATCATTGCCCGAGTGAATTAGGAAGCGAAGTGACTGTGTCTCATTTGTTTTCTCGACCTGCCTGTCCTCCGGGAGTGTGCAGGTAGCGTGCGTAGTCTCTGAGAACGAGAGAGTCTGTACAAGGGAGTCCTGCTGCTTCTGTACAGGCAGTGACCACAGCTGGACTGTGGGATCTGGGTGTCTGCAGGGTCCTAGAGTCCAGCAGTACAGGTCCCAGTTTGTGCTTCAAGTTCCAGTGGATTGGCGAGAATGGATCCTGCTCCTGCTGATGTTAGTAATGAGTTCTGCCTTCATGGAAGTTACTGAAGCAGCATAAAGACCTGAAGGACGCTGAAGGCGGCTCACTCTGCCTCACAAGATTCCCGGGAGAACATGAAAGCCAGCGGTCCACTGGCCACACGTCGGCGCTGAGACATGGACTTCCTGAAGAGCCTGGTCATCTCCGGCGACGGTGGCGGGGCGTCCGAGGCCGCGGGGTCGTCGCCGCGAGAGACGGGCCCCCGCCTGCTGAGGATGAAGCGTTTGAGCCTGCTGGCAATGGGCCAGACCATCGAGGAGGACCAGGAGGATCTGGGCCCGGCCAGCTGCCCTCCGCCACTCCCCCGACACTGGGCCAGAGGTACAGGCAGGGGCACCTGGGGGCGAGGGGACAGAACACACACTGGCCCTGTCCAGTCAGACTGACCTCAGACAGTCGCCTCTCATTTTTAGAGCAGCCACTAAAACCTGTTACTCTTGACATGTGCCACTTTTGTTTTGTGCTTGCAGTCGCTGTTAGGAATACTGCTCTGTGTGTGTGTGTGTGTGTGTGTGTGTGTGTGTGTGTGTGTGTGTGTGTGTGGTCCTGAAGTTTTGGACCTTTTGGATCCACAGGTAGGGTGAAGTTTTGAGAAGTGTGTGTTAGATGTGACTGGGGTGATGTGAAGTCTGTCAGAACTGCGTTGGGGCTGCAGGCCGTTCTGGAGGTCTGATCAGTGGTTGTAGTGGTTTGTTCTTGCTGTGTCCGGGTGGGTGTGTGATCACCTCCTCCCTCCTCCACAGGAAAGGTGGTGTTCCTGATGACTACACTTAGCCATTCAGGTGGCAGCCCCACTGTCTGGGCCGGAACATTAAGGGTAGAGAAGAGAGGTTATTGTGGCGAAGTAGAGACACTGTTTTTGAAGGACCTTTCAGCCCTTCCTGAATCACATGACTTTGACCCGTATGAGGCTCCAGAATTTAGTTTTTAATGTTCGCTGTTTTGTGCTCCTGTATTCTGTTTGAGTCTCTTATTTTGATGTGTGTGCGTGTGCGTGTGCGTGTGCGTGTGCGTGTGCGTGTGTGTCCATATGCACTGGCACTAGATTTGTTGCATTGTGTGTCTGCATGTACGCAGGTATGTTTGCAGTTGCAAGACGGAAAATTGATGAGATGCCATGGGGGTGGCGTATTTGTATGTGGCGTGTGTGTGTGTGTGTGTGTGTGTGTACATCTGTGCACGCTCCTCTCAACACCTCTATTCCCAGCTCAAGTAGTCCGAGACCGGACCCTGATCTACAGGTTTTATCAGCTGCTTGGCAGTTTGAAGGGAATTGTTTAAAGAAAAATCTAACAAACAAGTTTTCTGTTTACCCAAAATACTCAGCCAGCCAAAATGTGCACGAGTTAGATCTTCAGCTAATCCATTAATTGGAGAAGAGGAAATCACTGGCTAAGGAATTATCTCTCATAATACATCATTTAAAATCAACAAAAACAAGGATTATGCTTCGTTTAATACACCTCGATGTTCATCATTTACAACACCCCAGTATTGTTAATCATGGGGTCAAGGGAGATGTTTCTCAGGAACAGAGCAGCAGATCTGAAGCTCTGATCTTGAACGGGCTTTTCCTCAGCGGGCGGGGTGAAGGTCCATCCCCGAGAGCATTCATGCGGGAAGGAAGACTTAATAATAATAATACTTTTATTTATAGGCGCCTTTCAGGACTCAAGGTCACCGTACATATAACATCAAAGCAAAGAACAAACATACAAACAACATAAGCAACAAAACAAAAACAATGGTGCAATTTAAAAATAACAAACAAATATTCTCCTATTAAAATATTCTCCTGCTCCCGCTCCGCGTTAACAATTTAATTCCAGTGGCAAACAAAAAATTCCAGTTTGTTTATTTTGGTATTCTGACATTAGATCTGTGTATGTGTGTAACCTGACGTTAGTCCTACAGTAGTGTTGGCTGTTTAGCTGCTGGGCTCCTGCAGAAGGTTCTTGTAGCACGCAGCGTGATTGCACGCAGCGCTTGGGCCCGCTGAGGACCACGAGTGTCCCACACACGGCTGCGCTAGCCGTTTGCTAAACTAGACCGTTCAGACTTGAACTAACGGAACTGAACTGAAACTGAAATGGTCGAATTAAAATCTGACCATTTTCAACATTTTAATCGCAGACTGGGCAAAAAATGTTAAGCTGTTAATTGATTGGCCTTGATGATGATGATTTATTGTTGATCGTATTGATAATTGATTAGTTGTTGCAGCCCTTGTATGCAGCTTGCGTTGAGTATATTTACATATTTGCTAAGGAAAGGTTCAGATGCCCTGGTGGACTTTAATGCTACTGGAAGCTGACAGCTGACAGTAGAGCTTCCCTAAGTGATGTCACCCCTGGGGCGGAGTCAGGGGTGGGGCTGGGGGGCATCGGTGGGAACAAGGGCCGCCCCTTCACCGTTTTACCTTTGTTGTGCACTACCTGCTGATGTTTATGGAGTTAAAAGAGCAGCTTTCTGATACAAATGGGGACAGCCGTGTAAACCGGTGTCATTTGCTCAGTGAAAACGATTGTGGTAAAGTTTTCAAGCAAATTGAGATTTTTGTCGTCGTTGTCCTCCCCCCCCCAAAAGTGCAAAAATATTGAGGCAAAGCATACAAGGTTCTCTCTACTTTTTAAAGATTCTGGTCTCTCTCTACCTTTTGAAGGTACCTTCACTATTGTGAAATATCCCCAGCTAGCAGTAGTGTGTTTACACACTAAAGAAGGTGTCTCTGAGCTATTTTTTAAAAGTCTTCCCAAACTGGTTCAGAATCACAAGGCCGCTGCTAAATTCCCTGCCTGTCATATGCTGAAGGCTCACCGCCCTTCCTGTTCTTAAACAATGCTTCTCCACATCTACACCTAAAGCCAGCACAGCTCCACCTGCCTGTTCTCCACCTTCCTCCTGCCCCCCCCCCCCCCCTCCTTTTTTATTTATTTCTGCAGTAGTCTAATGTTGGTCTCTACTTATGGACAGTAGGATCCTCCTTCCTGTTCTAATGGCGCTGGTTTCCCCTTGCATGAAAGTGTAAGTGTGTGTGTGCGTGTTTCTGCGTGTCTGCGTGTCCTGGCTCTTCTCTGGAGAGGTGATGTTCAGCACTCCCTGCCCCGGCCTGCCGTATAAAGGGCAGCTTTGTTCAGAGGAGTACAAACTCCTCCGCCCACACAGCTACCACAGCTCCGCCCGTCTCCACACCTCCACACCACCTGTCTCGTCCTCGCTCTGGTGGTGTTCTGTCTCCTCCACACAACCCCTGTCCTTCCTTCTCCCAGGAGAAACTTCTTGTGAGGTCCACATGATGTTTGCTCATCTTCTCTGGTGGGGGTGTGGCTGAGGGTGGGGGGTGTGGCTGAGGGTGGGGGTGTGGCTGAGGGTGGGGGGTGGGGAGCAGACGCATCAGGCAGAGTCGGCGGATGTGTGTAACGCTGGGTGCAATCGCAGAGTAGATGTCGCCACTACATGAGCTTCCTCTGTTGGAATAAGCAGTGCATGTCTCAGATGTGTTTGTGTTTGTTTGGGGTGGGGGGTGTATGTGGAACTCTGCTTGTTTGGGTCGGCCTGTCCGGGTCGTTGCTGCTTTGTGGCTGCCGAACTTCCTCAAGTGTTCATGGCCCTAGAGGACTACAAAACCCAACATTCAACACTAAACACTGGCAACCAATCAGATTGGAGTCATGTATATAAATAAAACATAAATGATTCCCAGGTTTTAAAAAATCAGAGGCAGATGTCCCCCGAGGACTGTGCCTGCTTGGTGAGGCGGTGACGTCAGGAAACTGAAGTGGCTAGAGTCACCGTATCGATTATTTTCTCTCTCTCTCTCTCTCTCTCTCTCTCTCTCTCTCTCTCTCTCTCTCTCTCTCTCTCTCTCTCTCTCTCTCTCTCTCTCTCTCTCTCTCTCTCTCTCTCTCTCTCTCTCTCTCTCTCTCTCTCTCATATATCTTCATCACTCCCTCACTCCCTATCTCACTGTTTTCAGCTCTCTGTCCATCTCGGGCAGGTATCCTCTCTGACACCACGGTGTTGAAGAAGTCAGGAGTTTCTGAATACACTCCCACCCCTTTCACTTCCTAGGACAGAATACGTTTACAGACCCTTTTTCCATCTTGCATGCTACTTTGCTCTTCATATCTGCGGAGAGAGGAGGGGAGAGGGCTAGACGTCTGTTCTGTATATGTCTAAACTGGTCTTTGTTGTGCCTGGTAACCTTCAGCCAGCAGAACAGGTCTGTAGATCTGGTGAAGCAGATGTCTTGGGGCATGAACTGTGTTCAGGGTGGTTCTCATTACATAGACAGGCTTTCAGATAGCACTAATTACAAGTACAATTACAGGAAATTACAAGTAATGGCATTAAAAAAATAATGATTTTCCTGTGATTGATTTAACATAAAAAAAAAAATCTTGGTCATGCAGGGGTAGAGTCAAGCAGACAGGAACCTTAGTGTGGACAAGGTCGTGGTGTGTGGACAAGGTCGTGGTGTGTGGAGGAGCAGGGTTTTGAGGCCACTTCCAGCAGCATTCCAGGAGTCACCACCAGGATCTCACACAGAGGCGTAGTGTTCAAGTTGTCCTAGGTGTCTGTGTGCGTGTGATGTGTTTGAGGGAGAGGTGCATGATGGGAAGGCAACGTGACCTTAGCTATGTCGCTCGAGTTATATAAGCGGGTGTGGCGTCTAGCTTGTATTGTTGCGTTGGGGCTATGAGCCACGTAGCGGCCGCTGTTGGAAGCCCCGTGCGGACGGAGTCCCAGGAGGGCGGAGAAGGTCCTCAAAGCCCTGTGTGGGAATCTTCAGTTTCTGGAACCATGAATATGTGCCATGTGGCCTTTGGGTGTTTAATGTCTGTGGGTGTTTAATAGCGCTCCTCGTCACAGGCTTCATGAGAATCAAAACACTGAGCAGTTGTCTTCTCCGGGATAAAGTCACTGCAGTGACTAACCAACCCTCCTAGCACTTCAGGCCAGTATTAATAACCATCTAGAAGCTGTGCGCGCGCAAGTGTGTGTGTGTGTGTGTGTGCGCATACCCACGCACACGTACCCATTCACAATGAAGGACTTTGTATGGTGTGTTTGTTTACAGTGCTGCTCCCCTGTTTTGCATAACTCCAGCAGGGAGGGTCCGTCGCCATGTGGGCTCGGACGTAGTGCTGTGCCTGATTGGGGGGGGGGGGGGGGGGGGGGGGGTCTAGGGAAGGTGAAAGGGGGGGGGGGGGGGGGGGGGGGGTCTAGGGAAGGTGAAAGGGCACAGCAGATGGTTGAAGGGTATTTCGTCATTGTCTCAGGTATTTCGGCATTGTCTCAGATGTGTCTCAGGTATTTTGGCATTGTCTCGGGTTTCTCTGAGCATTGTCTAAATGTTTTCTTGTTCCTTCGCGGAGTGCCGTGCGGAGTCTGATTCCCCAGATCTCTGATGGTAAATGAATTGTGTCATGTCTGTCTCTGTTTAACGAATGCAGGGGTCTGTGCTCCTGTAGTTCCTGGACATGGAGCACTGGAGGTCCTAAAGCCCCTGACCACACCAGCTCTCTGATGCCTTCCCTCCACTTGTGTGTGTGAGGAAGTGAGAGGGTGTGTACATTTCTCTAAGTGTAGAGCAAATGCGTTGGGGCGGGGGGGTTATTTTTAGCAAGTTGACAACCTGTTTGGAATGGAAAAGAACGAAATTAAAGTGTGTGAGTGTGTGTGTGTGTGTGTGTGTGTGTGTGTGTGTGTGTGTGTGGCATCAGTAGAGACTCAGAGGAGTCATGTGAAGCTTAGGTGTGGTGTGCCGTGTGTTCTGGTACATTTTTCTTGCTTCTCTCTCTCTCTCTCTCTCTCTCTCTCTCTCTCTCTCTCTCTCTCTCTCTCTCTCTCTCTCTCTCTCTCTCTCTCTCTCTCTCTCTCTCTCTCTCTCTCTCTCTCTCTCTCTCTCTCTCTCTCTCTCTCCCCCTCCTCCCCCCCCCCCCCCCACTGTCAGGGATGACACATCAGTACTTATTGTGGTGGGGGGTGGGCGTCGGCCAAGGGGCGTGGCTGCGTACTGGTGACGTCCCTCCAGCTGCTGCTGTTGAAACAATTCTCTCTCTACAGGCCCACAGAACAAGTGCAAGCAAACATTACTATGGGGAGGGGTTGGCTTCGAGCGAATGGAAAGAGAGAGAGGTGTGTGTGTGTGTGTGTGTGCGTGCGTGCGCGTGCGTGTGTGCACACGCGTGCATGCAGAAGGGCGCCAGCACTTTGCACACACAGGAAGAGGAGGCGAAAACAGGAGGAACATTGCAGCTCTTTGCTGGGACTCTGCGCTCTCTCCTTCCCACCCCCCCCCCCCTCTCTCTCTCTCTCTCTCTCCTCCCTCACACACACACACACACACACACTTGGCTGCTCCCGGAACAAACTTTCAGCGTGCTGCTCAGGCTGGCGTGTGCACACCCAGCAGTGGTGCGCGGTGCCTCTGCAGGAGAGGAGACTCTGCTGGGATACGTGCGCGCTCACCGGGGGGGTTCGGCTCTCTCTGGACCTCATCATGGGCCTTCATCAGCCGGCCAGCTCATCCGTGTGTGTTCAGCAGGATGCTGTCCCCTGTGATTCCAAGCGGAGGTTGAAACTTTATCCTGGTGCAGAAGTGTGTCTATGTGTGTGTGTGTCGGGGTGGATGCGACAGCAGTGAGACGCCCGGCCCGTAGTGCAGCAGGACCGTCCCGTGAAATTTGTACCTTTTTCTTTTTATTTAAACTCGTAGTTGTGTCGTTCCATCATGCTGAGTCTGCAGGACTCCATATTTTTTGAGATCAGCATCAAATCTCTGCTCAAGTCATGGAGCGGCAACTGTAAGTACCACACACACACACACACACACACACACACACACACACACACACACATTATAAAGTGCTGAAGTCTTGATTCACATTGTGTGTGCACGAAGCTTCTGCTGATGGAGTGTGCCCTGCTGTGTGTGTTGGGATTAACCTGAACTCTGTTCCTTGACGTTGACTAGCATGTAGTCTGCGGTCGAGTCCGGACGTCTCCGTCGCTAATGCTGCTCACCGCATCATCCTGGACTTTGTGCTGACTTGTCCAGATTTGCCTGTGTATGCCCCTCAGCCTCCTTTAGCAGTCGGTCACGTACACACACACACACGCGGGTACACGCATATATGCACACACGTTTGTGTACATACCTTTGCGTAGATGTCTATATCGGGGTAAACACGCACTGCTGTCATGGGTCTTTCCTCCTGGTTTGATTGGTTGATGGGGCGGTTGGCCTGCTCACATGTCAGCGCACAGCAGCACCGCCCTCTGCCTCACACAGCCAATAGGATCACCGGATCAAGTTGCGTTGCCACGAGAAACGGCGCCGCCGCCCATCTGAGCTCACGCGGCCCTTTGCCGGGTCCAGCCGTCACTCCTGTTTTCTCTCTGTTTTCCGTGTTTCCATAGCGGCGCCCTTTTCTGAAAAGCGTTTGCTTCCTGTGAGTTCCCTCTCATCACTGCCCGTGTTCACACTTTGGTTTTGTTGGTCCCTCCGTGCTTGGGTTTGGGTCTGGGACTGGGGCCGGGTTTGGGTCGGAGTGACTCTCTGTGACCCAGCGTGGGACGGTTAGGATGGACGACCCAACACACCACGGGGCTGCAGGTCCGAGCTGCATCACACTCCAGGGAGAGTGGACCTGACTCAGACACGCCAGCGTGGGAGCAGAGAGCTCTCCCTCTCTCCTCTCCTCCCTTCCTCTCCTCCTCTCCTCCCCCTCTCCTCAGCACAATCACGTCAGACCCACACGCCACCATGAGAGTCAGCTGGGCTCAGACATGCTAATACAGACCTGCTCACTGCATAACGTGCACATTACAGATGGATCTGGATCAATAATGGCAAGCATTAGTGCGCGCAGCACACACACACACACACTCTTACTCATATCCGCCCTCTTGAGTACGGAGTGTAACCGGATCCGTCTGTGCACTGTGGGGTCAGACACCACAGGTCGCAGGTCTCAGAACTGCTTTGTGGTTCTGCACTCTTCCTCTCAGCCAAAACGGAGGCGGGGCTTCATGCCTGCGTCACCACGGCGATCATGTCTCCTGCTGTTCGAGCCTCACTTGTCTATGTGATGGAGCTTCCCTGTGGCTGTAGTTATAGTGCAATGGTGAATTGTTATTTCAACTGGAGTGTGGAGTGTGGCTTTGTCTCCTTTTAGAGATGAATTACTGTCCTGTGCAGCAGACTGTCTGGTTTTATGGGCTGGACTATAGCCTTTGATATTTGTCTTATCTACACCAACACTAAATGCATTCTTATCCATTGGTGCGGGTTATTGTGAGGAATATAGCTGCATCCACTGATGAACGAGTCCTGGCAGATTTTTGCCTGGGTTCTCTGTGTGTCTTTGTGTTGCCACTGATTGTACTGTGTCTTTTGCACCAGATGCAGTTATGTGTCATCCTGTAATATCTTCCTGGATTCTGAATGTTGGAGTACTAAACACTTTAACCCTGAAGAATGATCATTCTGTTTCCCACAGACACAGCCCCGTCCAGTCCACACTGAACAGCCATGAGAACCAGAGCCCAGTTAACCCAGCTATCCCTACACCCCCTGTCCCTACAGGGTGCAGTGCCAGGATGGTCTCCCACACACATCCACCTCTCCCTCCATCTCTCCCTCCCTCCTCACTCCCCCCCCGGTTCTGGTTCTACTCTCACTTCTCCTCTCTCCCTCCATCTCTCTCTCTCTCCCTCCATCTCTCTCTCTCTCCCTCCATCTCTCTCTCTCTCCCTCATCTCCCCCTCTCTCTCCCTTCATCTCCCCCTCTCTCTCCCTTCATCTCCCCTCTCTCTCTCTCTCTCTCTGCTCTCAATGGGCAGAGACACTGTATCAGGAGCCAGTTAATACACTTATTCCTTCACTCCACACTAATTGCAAGAAACACAAATCTTTTTTTAATGCTATTAAGTCTAAAGCACAGATTACCCAGAAACGTTAACGTTCTGGTTTAAGGTTTCATTGCCCTAACATCTGTGCCATCCATGCATTAAGCCTTTTCTTGTTGTTATATTACTGTTTCATGCCAAAAGCAGGCATAAGGCCCCTGGGCTGTGTGTGTGTGTGTGTGTGTGTGTGTGTGTGTGTGTGTGTGTGTGTGTGTGTGTGTGTGTGTGTGTGTGTGTGTGTGAGACTATGGTGCATGTGGTAGGAAGGCCCCGATGCACTGCACTCTGGGCATGTCAGAACACCATAATGACAGTGAAAACAGCTTAATCTCTTCCATCTCTAATAACATCTCTACACACACACCCCTCATTGAGACCTGTCACATGTATTTCTGAAGACCCACCGCTGAAGGTTGGAGCCTGTAGCTGAGAGCAGGCTGGGTAGCGTCCGCATTGGGTTCTGGTCCTCTGCAGCCTGGCTGGACTTGGGCTTCATTTCCACGTCTCCCTCAAGAACCTGTAGCTCTCTTCCACCACAGGACTTGGTACACAGAATAGTATATGCTAATTTATCATACACTTGAATATTCGATACCGTATTAGGTTGTGTGTGTGAGACACACATTAGGCTGAACCTCTGAACCTAGACAGATGCTACTTTCTGATGGAGAGCAACAGTACTGAGAAAATATCGTTCAGCTCTGTGGCACCTCTGATATGTTTCATCTGCTGTGAGTTTTGCCCCCGTTGGAAGGAGCGGCTTAGATTGTGATCACCACCTCTGCTGTGTAAGCTTCCAGTTCTAATCTAGGGCTGTGCAATGTGGCCAAAATCTCATATCCTGATGTAGGTTATTTTGTATCCCGATAACAATTTATATCATGACACAGCACATTTTCTGTATATTCAATGAATAATTGTATTAAAATATGTACTCTCAAAAAGGACCAAGATGATTGTTCTTATATTTAAATATTTAAAAATGTTTAATCAATTTTATTCAATTATGCATACATAATGGTGATATGTAAACTGTAAAAATGCAAACAGAAAATACTCCAACTATAGATGCAAATAAAAATAGCCTTAATGTGAACATGGCCAAAGATATCAGTTTTCAGTAATAATGTATCTAATGTATCAATGGGAGAGGTTATTGATGTATGGAGAAATCTAAAATGAAATGTATGGCATATCACACAGCCCTGTTCTCACCCAGGATATGTGTATGTTTATCATATTCTGTAGCGCTAGTCATACTATCCGTGCAAAACGGTTATTAACTGCACATATTTGGTTTCATTTGATAGCTTGTAAAACATGCTGTGTACAGTGTCTTGACAGTTTAACAGTTTGCTTCCTGCCCCTCTCTGCTTAGTTGTGGGTTGTGGTAAATGATAAACGGTGAAACTAATTGCTCTACTAGGGTATGTTTATTGACCCAGAAACAAGTGTGGAACTTCTATAATGATCTGGGTGTGTGTGGGTGTGTCCTGTGTCTGACAGCGTAATTGTCTTTGTCGGTCTGTTGGAGGTTGTCTGCACCATCCTTTGGCTCAGACCCTCTCGGACCATCTCGGGCCATCTCGGACCATCTCGGCCATCTCGGACCATCTCGGGCCCTTTAAAGCGTCGGTGCATCATTGAAGCGTCTGCTCAGGCGCCAGTCCGCACATGCGTGCAGTCCCACACGTTGCTCAGATCGCCACTTTAGCCCTTACGTTTCATCTGGAGGTCAGTTGGTGGTTCCTGACGGGCGTCCCTGTTGGAGCCTGTCTTTAAATAGCTGTGTGAAATGGGAGATGCTAATGGATCTGGGCTAAGTTCTGCCACATGGCTGGCTGCTGTGTGCTCTGTGCTGTAGGAGGATCTGTGGCCACTCCTCCACCCTGCTCCTCCACCCTTCCCTCCGCCTCTGCAGGGCTGTGAACACGGTGCACTGGGTCCTCCTGAATCAGCTCTGTTGGTGGACCAAGCTGGGCATCACACGTTCATGATGAATTTGCAGTTATGATCAGTAGCGGGTGACTTGTGGGTCAGACCTGAGAGTGAGCGCTCATAGTGAAGTGTGTGTGTGTGTGTGTGTGTGTGTGTGTGTTGGAGCAGCTTCAGACTAGGCTTGTTCAGTCTCGGAAGATTCTTCAACACTCTAAAGAGACCATTTTAATGGCTGTGTGATTGTGTCGAGTGAGAACAACCGTCTTTTTGTGCCCTTCTCTCTAATTACATCTCTCTCTTTCTCTCTCTCTCTCTCTCCTCTCCTCTCTCTCTCTCCTCTCTCTCTCTCTCTCTTTCCTTATGTACATCTTTCTCTCTCTCTCTCTTATGTACACCCCTTTCTCTGTGTGTGTGTGTGTGTGTGGCGTCTTGCTCGGGGACCGTGAGTCTTGCTGTTTTGCTTTTGGTCAGTCATGTTTTCTCTCTCTCTCTCATCGAGTGGAAAAGTACAATGCGTGTTTCTGTGGAGCGCGTGCTGGTCAGCTGTCATGGGGCCAGCCCACAGAAGCGCTCTCATCCGATTGGCTGCTCAGGGCAGGCTGTGTGACATGGGGGGGGGCTGTTTGTGCTACTGAGTAAACAAAGAAAGGAGTGTTCTGACCAGCTGATAAACATTTGGGTCCTCCGCGGCACCACTGTTAATAGTGCGTTAGTCGTCATCAGGGGTTCGGCGTGTGAGATGTAGCAGTTACGGCGTGGCAGACTGTAATTAATGTAATCTGTTTCAAAATCAAACCCTTCTGGTTAAAAACGACACTGGCTGTAAACGGTTGCTCTCGGCAACAAACTGGCATTCCTGTTGAGCGCGCTAAGCAGTGCCAGCAGTTGGCGCCAAACAGCCCACTAGTGGTCGGCTGAGGTGTGTGTGTGTGTGTGTGTGTGTGTGGTGTGTTGCTGGGTGTGTTTCTCCTGCTTTCCTCTCGGCTCCTTTTCAGCCTCCTCTCATTGTTTGTGCTTTTCTGGGTTTAGCGCAGTTTCCCGGCCGCTGGCGGGACAGCAGGACGCAGGCGTCCTGTACGGGGTCGGGCACCAGACACATGACGCACCTTCTGGTGCTCTCACCACTCCTTCTGTGCACTTTCTCTGACACACACTCACACACACACACAAAATGCTTTCACAGTCTTCTGAGACACGGGCGTCCACGCAGGTACACGCATGCGGAACACACGCCAGGACATGAACAGAGCCGAGTCCACACGGCACCGCCGGGCCGTCTGACCCCACTCGCAGCTTCCTGATGAACGGCTCGGCAGAAAGGGCTGTATGGAGCGCCACTTTGATGTGGTACTCACATACGTACGTATGTACTGCGCGCGTGGTGGTGTGTGTGGGGGTGGTGTATGTGTGTGAGTGTGTGTACGCAGACTTGCATGCGCTTACGAAAAAGGAAAAGATGCATGCTTGTAATAATGTCTGTCGGAGACAGAGGTGTTTTCACCTGTTTCCATGGAAGCAAACAAGTCTGAACAGCACTTGAAAGGAGCATGCTGGGATACGCACAGATGTACAAGTGCTGACATACAGAGAACATGCTGCTAACGTATCCACCAGCCACAGGGAGCAGAGGTGTGTGTGTGTGGGTGTGTGTGTCATGCTACAGCTCCACATCGTATGCACCTGTGTCCCCTACATAAACTACACGCAGGTTACATCTATGTACATCTATGTTTCTTAAGCTACTGATCTTGGCTGACCCTGGTTCCTGACTCCTCCATTGTTATGCGTTTGTTAGTTTACTGCCCCCTGGGTCAGTGCTGTGATCTCCTGTGCATTTGTTAGACTACTGGTCCTTCCTGACCCTGGGTCAGTGCTTTGACCCCCCTCCGTCACTCTGCGTGTGCAGGGAACTGACCCCGAGTCAGTGCTCTGATGTTCTGCGTCTCTGTGTCCCCTGCAGCCCCTGCAGCGGTGAGCAGCAGCAGTACCGTGAGTAGTCACCGTGTGGCGCCGTCCGCTCCGCTCGGCTGGGAGAAGCGCACCACCCGCACCGCCTCCGCCCTCTCCGCCCCCGGGCAGCGCCTCCGCGGTCGCAGCCATGTCCAGCATCACCATCGACCCGGAGCACAAGCCCGGCGAGTTCGTCATCAAGAGCCTGTTCGCAGAGTTTGCCGTGCTGGCCGAAAAGAAGATCGAGGTGGTCATGGCAGAACCACTGGTCAGTATGGCCGAGCATCACACGCGTGTTAGACGTGCGTCACACGCGTGTTAGACGAGCGTTTGTGTAAGCGTGATATGTGAGTAGTTTGGTGAAAGGAGGTCCTTAGTTAAGGATTTTCTCTTAAATTGGCGGTCACCTTTAACGTGAAAACGTTTGTAAGGCCTTTTAGAGCCCACGTGAAACACACACGGCACTAGAGATGCAACGATACACAGTGTGACATCAAACCGTTAATACGCCATTTACAATTCAGTACACACACATGAATTGCGGTATTACTTTATGCTGGTCTTTTTATAATTACCGAAACCTGCTTATTGTGACTGTATACAGACTATATGTACGTTGTACGTACAGACCCACAGAACAACTCTGGACTCTATTAGAATTTCCCTGGAGCCTCAGCCTATCAGGCTCTGATGCAAATAGCCATCCTGGAGCCTCAGCCTATCAGGCTCAGTATGCAAATAACCATCTTGGAGCCCATCAGCTCTGTATGCAAATATCCATCCTGGAGCCTATCAGGCTCTGCATGTAAACATACAAGCTGGAAGAGACAGGAAGCCAGAGCCAGATATTCCTCTCAGCTCCACAGATAGACGCAGATGTGAAGAGGCACTGCCGCCTTTCCTATGTTCTCTGTGGGAAGGTTTTGGGTTCAGTGTTGGATACGATGATGAGGGTGAGAAGACTGTAAACACAGAGCAGTGTGCAGGCGTGGTCTTCCTGCTGCTGCCTTAGTCCAGTGGAAACACCTGCAACCTTATCACATCAGCCACGCCCAGCTGTACCTGTACAGGTACAGCAAGGAGAGTCTGCACGGTAGCAAAAAAACAGTCCTCTGCACAATCTACATACAAACCACACAACAACAAAAAAGATAAACGAAAGCCTACGCTGACCAAAATGCGTGGAATTGTAAATGTCTATTTCGTTCTGTTCCTCCATCCACAATATTTCAT
>NC_135219.1:11109828-11118087 GCF_052324685.1 Brachyhypopomus gauderio | reverse complement strand
CCATGTTAATTCTTGTTATTTAAAAACAATGTGTGATTTATTCAGCAGAACAGGTTTAGGGTGACTTTACATACCTGCTGTGACTTCCTGAGGCTCACACACATGCCTGATTCAGGTGCTAGTCTTCACGTGTGTGTGTCTGTGTGTGTGTGTGTGTGTGTGTGTATGTGTGTGTTTGTGTGTGCATGTTTGTCCTGTGTTTGAAAGCAAGCAAACATTGCAGTCTATGTGAACACAAATTTCAATATGGGCCGAAAAAAATTGAAAAATACAACTATACACACATTTAAATGTTTATTTATGAATGAGTCTCTGTTTATGCCACTAAGCAGAAATTGCCAGGAACTTCTATTATTACGCTGGGTTGTTTTCAGATGCAGTATAAACCTGTCATATTCATATTCATACAACGTATCACTCATAGCCATGTGGACGCAGTGTGGGTCTTTGCACCTTTGTTTTGTTTAGTTTTGTGAGAGTGTGTGCGTGTGTGTGTGTGTGTTTGCCCCCCTCCTCTTATTCCTCTCTCTCCTCATGGTGTGGTGCTAATGCTCCAGCTCCATGCCCCCCTCCTGCCCCCCCTCCTGCCCCCCCTCAACACATCTGTACTATTCAAGCAGCTTAAAGTCCGTCTATTCCTCAAGAAGCGTCATTTATTATGCAGCAGCTGTACCTGCTGCGCTGAAGAATACCATCTTGTTGCAGTCTGGGTTCTTGCTGAAACACACCACTACTAAAACACAACTACTGAAACACACCACTGCTGAAACATACCACTGCTGAAACACACCACTACTGAAACACGCCACTGCTGAAACACACCACTACTGAAACACACCACTACTGAAACACACCACTGCTGAAACACACCACTACTGAAACACACCACTGCTGAAAACACTGCTGAAACACACCACTACTGAAACACGCCACTGCTGAAACACGCCACTGCTGAAACACGCCACTACTGAAACACACCACTGCTGAAACATGCCACTACTGAAACACGCCACTGCTGAAACATGCCACTGCTGAAACACTGCTGAAACACATTACTACTGAAACACACCACTACTGAAACACTGCTAAAACACACCACTGCTGAAACAATGCTGAAACACACCACTGTTGAAACACTGCTGACACACACCACTGCTGAAACACTGTTGAAAACACCACTGCCCCACTACCAATGAGGGGGAACCTCTAAATCATGGGGGTCCTGACCCACCCAGCAGACCTCCACCTTCACTCCCATACTGATGGTGTCCCTTTACAGTCTTACAAAACACATAAATACCACACGTCTACTTAACCCCAACCATAGTTAACCCTCACCATAGTTAACCCCAACCATAGTTAACCCTCACCAGTTAATCCCAACCATAGTTAACCCTCACCATAGTTAACCCTCACCATAATTAACCCTCACCATAGTCATCCTCATCAGTGCTTAATTTGTAAATCAAACGATGCCGGAACGCAAACAGTGGACAACATAAAATGTTATCGGATCGAGGCAGACAGTTACCGGAACGCACGCTTCAAAATTAAAGAGTTCCCGGATCCTGTTCCGCAGGATTCGGCTCAAATTAAGCCCTGATCCTCATTGCACAACATACTTTCATCTACATTTTTAAAACACATGCTGCTAAGTGCAGGCCTAACTCTAATCTGATATGTTCAGTGTATCGCTGGATGTCAGTCATAAACATTTGCTGATATTTATGTAACTGGTAACCCCCCCCCACCCCCCCCCCCCCCCCCCCCCCACCCCCCCCACATCCAGGCGCATTAGGCTAATCAGGAGAGGAGTGTGAGATGCCCCCAGGAGGAAGTGACATGTGTTCCACACCCATCCTGCCATGCATGCTAACACTTCACTCACTGGCGCTCCGCACGTGTTGCTAAGTGGTGCATTTGTATACCAAGCACTTAGCAACAAAGGTCTTTTTAAAAAAAGGGAAAGATTCAACAGTCTCTCCATTCTCAGCACACTGCCATCATGTTACTAATTTCGTCTTTTATTCAGCCCAAAATAATAGATATCCGACGCTGTAATTACTTGATGGAATGAGATGGCGTACAGGTCTGCTTGCATCAGGCAGAGCAATTCATGTTCTCTCTTGTCTCTCAGTCTCTCTCTCTCTCTCTCTCTCTCTCTTCTCTCTCCCCCCCTCTCTCTCTCCCTCTCCCTCTCTCCCCATGATGCCCTCTTTCTGAGTTGTTGGGCTGACACCCCAGGATGCTCAGAGAGGCAGCGTGTGCTCCTGCGTAGATACTTGTTCACATATGAGCTCTGGCCAGTCTGCTGTGTCCACTACACTCCTGCTTTCACGTTGATTAGCTACTGACCCCCGTCTCCACCCCAGGACTGGGATTCTGCTGACGTTGGTGGTCACCGTACTTCATGATGGACATGGAGACAATGTGCTTCAAGGACATGTTCCATAAATCATAGAGACAAGATTTAATGCAGACTAACATTACAGACTAGCCTCGGCACAGGTCTCCTGTTACCAAGGGCAACACAATATTGTCATTTTCATTTGACACTGAGCAGACAGTTTGCTCTGGTCTTCTAGGCTTATTTGGCTTGTCAGTACACACACACACACACACACACACACACACACACACACACACACACACAGCTATCATTATGCAGTGTTTTGTCTCATCTCTTGACTTGAGCTGCCCTCCTTACACTCTAATGTTTGTTAATTATATGCTGCATTAAAGTGTCCTGGCTTTCCTGGGACGGGCACGTGGTAGAGGGCTGCAGGGCCCTCTGGCGGCCTGTAGGGGGCGCGGGGGCCGTTTAGAGGCACGCCAGCTCTGGTGCCTTTGGTTGATTGCTCTTTGCTCTGCGATCGCTCTGAAAATGGCTTGCATGGTGTGCACAGAAGTGTCAGAAACACAGGCACGTCCACTCCTCTCCCACAATGCACCCCGCTGCTGCCTTTGTCTCGGAGACAGCCTGAGGACTTCTCAGTGGGACGGTGATGAGAACCGCTTCTTCTCTCTTGTTCTGGGGGCAAGTGTGTTTGGTATGAATTCAGACTGACAGAGGGCTAGTATTGTAGGCGTGTATGTGTGTGTGTGTGTGTGTGTGTATACATGTGTGTGTCCAGCTGAGTGGGAATGTTATTTTGTTTGTGAGCATGTTTTGTGCGTATGCATATGTGCCTGCATGTGTGTGACTACTCCGTGTCTGTGTGTGTGTGTGTGTATGTGTGTGTGTGTGAGACAACTCCAGTCTGTGTGTGTGTGTGTGTGTGTGTGTGTGTGTGTGTGTGTGTGTGTGTGTGTGTGTGTGTGTGTGAGAGAGAGAGAGAGCTCAGGCTTTGGTCAGGGGATTGCACCTCTTTTCTATATTTATCCGCAAAGTGTGCCACCTCTCCTGCGAGCAACAGCCCAGATCCTGGAGGAGGGGGAGAGAGAACAGGAGACAGACAGCTGAGAGAGAGAGAGAGACAGAGACAGAGACAGACAGACAGCCAAGAGAGAGACAGACAGACATATAGACAGCCAAGAGAGAGAGACAGACAGACAGATGAGAGAGAAAGAGAGAGAGAGAGAGAGAGGAGAGAGAGAGAGAGAGAGGAGAGAGAGAGAGAAGAGAGAGAGAGACAGAGACAGAGACAGACAGACATGCAGGCAGAAACAGACAGACAGCCAGCCAAGAGAGAGAGAGAGAGAGAGAGACAGACAGACAGACAGACAGAGAGACAGAGCTGGGTCATGGAGAGGCAGTGTGCTCATTGTGTTAGTTGGTATGTGGGACACAGAAGTACTACAGTCAACTTGCACATCTTATCTGATTTCACACTGCAGAATGTGTATTCGATTTATTTGTGTGTGTGTGTGTGTGTGTGTGTGTGTGTGTGTGTGTGTGTGTGTGTGTGTGTGTGTGTGTGTGCGTGTGTGTGTGTGTGTGTGAGAGAGAGAGAGTGAGAGAGAGAGAGAGAGACTGAAACTGAAACTGCTTTAGAACAATTTTGAACTTTAAATTGTAATCATATCAGTTATTAAAACAAAATTTGTTGGTGCATAATGCAGATTTGATAAATGAACCGTGATTAAATAAACATTAGGATTAGGACCCCCAAAATTGAGAGATTAAAAAACAAAACATGCCGAGGGATTAATAGAGCAGGACCGCTGGTCTCCTAAAGCTACAGGTCATAATTCTGTGTTTCCTGATATGCTTTACAACAGCTTTGAACTACTGCTTTATACAGCATGCAGAAATCAAGCATGTCTACATATGTGTTTGTACCACAGTATTTGTACCACAGCCTGCACCTGCACACGTATGCTGTACGGCATTAGCTACTGTCTTTGTGTATCTGTTGTCCAGCCATATTGTCTGATCATTTGCTTTTATAAGTACACTGCAGAGCAGCCTGACGGTGTGTTGTTATGTTGAACAGTACTGTGTTGTTACAATGACAGTAAAGTTGAATTTAATTAAATGAATTGAAGAATTGAAATGTCCACCAGGGGGTGCTGAAGGAAGCTACAGCAAGCGGACAAATGGCCGTTTAATTCTCAGAACTTTGGTGTCACACCAGAGATGAAGCTATTGGTTCAGATGACCTATGTCTGACCCACCTGCAATGTTGTCTAAGTGTAATAACTTTATATGGTCACTGGAGCAAGCTGACATCAACCCCAGTGTCATAAGAAAGCCATCAGTCAAAGAATACGAAGTCCTTTAGCAAAAACCAGTGGATTTTTTCTTTACAAAAGTATGGCACCTGGCAGCCATCTTGGCTCTGCAGAGGGATCAGAGGATTGTGTTTCTTATGAGACGGTAACAGTAACAGGAGCTAAACAGCCCTTAGTGTTGGGCACATGGTTGCATAGAGCTGGTCTACTACTCTGAAGTGTGTGTGTGTGTGTGTGTGTGTGTGTGTGTGTGTGTGTGTGTGTGTGTGTGTGTGTGTGTGTGTGTGTGTGGATTAACTCAGCCTTCTGTTTAAAGCTGCTGTTTGGTCCTTATCAGCTGGCCCAGGAGAGAATCTGCAATCTTCTTCTCCCCTAGGCACACACACACACACACACACACACACACACACACACACACACACACACACACACACACACACACACACACACACACACACACACACACAGAAACCTTATTTCTGCACACACCATCTCTTGTGTTATAGCTAAGCATTTACCATGGAGTTCTGTAAGCGGGCCGCAGACATCACACTCACTTCCTGGAGTTCCCTTGCACATTGTGCCACGTGTCAGTGAAATTTACAGGAAATAAATAAGGAAATAACTGGTCCCAGTATGGCTCCCCCTGGCACCCCATTTACACCAGGACTATGAAGATAAATGTCAGGGCTTTGTCTGGTTGTGGTAATGCTAGCGTAGCGCGGCAGAGAAAGATACGGGTAGGGGGTTTGCTCTAATAGGGTGACCATGCGTCTGGTTTTTCCTGGACATGTCCTGTTTTGGGAGGCATAACAATTGGACGTTTTTGAAATGCCTGAAATGTTTGTGATTTAGATTTCCTGTTTTCCTTTCATGTTTGCATTTGTTTTCTACAGTTACTTCTGCATGCATGGCCATTTTACACAGGTCCATGCATCCTGTGCACCACAACTGGTCTGTCACGTAAACGACTGACATGCAGCCTTGTTAAGCAAAATGAAATACACACTGTTTGTATGAAAGCCATGACACTAACAAAGCTGTTGACATGCAACCCATAATGGAGGGTTAATTGGCATTACAGATCAAAATGTGCTCATAGGAATTGTTTAAAGGTTGGTCTGAAGCTATGAAAATATAACCGTTTATTTAGCATGGTAATTATTGGACTCTTCGTCACATTGAAGTAATTGGACATTTCCATGTTCTTGACGTGTCTGGGTATTCCAGGGCTCATCCGTGTGATGTTTGTGTTTGTGTTTATGTTTGTGTTTGTGTCGGTGCTCATGACATGGTTTCTATTCTTGGAGCCCTTTTTTTCACGGTGAAGGTAGAGACGTTCTGCTCATGCTCAGGACTGCGGGAAGATCTCCAATCATGCTCTTCTGTTCGCCTCATCGTAAAGGTTTTATTGGTCCGTTTTTATTGTCATGGAGACATTCTGGAGTACATGGTTCCCAGAGAAAGCAAAAATCACCCAGCTCTGTCCCCTCTGATTCTGGTAAAAGATTAAGGCTGAAAAATATCCCAGTACATATTATATATTTATTAGCAAGCTCAAGAATACATGAAAAATTGAAAACTGCCTGCGATAGTAAATAAAAAGGCAAATATAAGAATTTGGTAAGACCTTTATCTTTGCGTCATCAGTGAGAACAGAGCCGTTTTGCTTCAATGATATTTTGTTATAATGTGAGCTCAGTGTATTATAGAGGCCTCCCCTCCTCTCCACCCCTCTCCACCTCTCTCTTCCCCTCTCCACCCCTCTCCACCCTACACTCACTGTACATCCACCCTGCACCCACCCTACACCCACCCTAATCCACTCTACATCTACCCTACACCCACTCTAAAGCTGCTCTATATCCACCCCACACCCACCATACACCCACCCTACACCCACCCTACTCCCACCCTAATCCACTCTACATCTACCCTACACTCACTCTAAATCCACTCTAAATCCACTCTATATCCACCATACACCCACCCTACACCCACCCTACACCCACCCTAATCCACTCTACATCTACCCTACACCCACTCTAAATCCACTCTATCCACCCTACATCCACCCTACACCCACCCTACACCCACCCTAATCCACTCTACATCTACCCTACACCCACTCTAAATCCACTCTATCCACCCTACATCCACCCTACACCCACCCTACACCCACCCTAATCCACTCTACATCTACCCTAAATCCACTTTAAATCCACTCTATATCCACCATACACCCACCATACACCCACCCTACACCCACCCTCCTCCCACCCTAATCCACTCTACATCTACCCTACACCCACTCTAAAGCTGCTCTATATCCACCCTACTCCCACTCTAAAGCTGCTCTATATCCACCCTACACCCACCATATATCCACCATACACACACTCTACACCCACCCTACACCCACCCTACACCCACTCTACATCCACCCTACACCCAACATACACCCACCCTACACCCACCCTACACCCACTCTACATCCACCCTACACCCACCCTACACCCAACATACACCCACCCTACACCCACCCTACACTCACCATACACCCACTCTACATCCACCCTACACCCACCCTACACCCAACATACACCCACCCTACACCCACTCTACATCCACCATACACCCACTCTACACCCACTCTACACCCACCCTACACCCACCCTACACCCAACATACACCCACCCTACACCCACTCTACATCCACCATACACCCACCCTACACCCACTCTACATCCACCATACACCCACCCTACACCCACTCTACATCCACCCTACACCCACCCTACTCCCACTCTACATCCACCATACACACACCCTACACCCACCATACACCCACCCTACACCCACCCTATATCCACCCTACATCCTCCATACACCCACCCTACACCCACTCTACATCCACCCTACACCCACCCTATATCCACCCTACATCCACCATACACCCACCCTACACCCACCCTACACCCACTCTACATCCACCCTACACCCACCATATATCCACCATACACCCAACATACACCCACCATATATCCACCATACACTCACCCTACACCCAACATACACCCACCATATATCCACCATACACCCACCCTACACCCACCATATATCCACCATACACCCACCCTACACCCACCATATATCCACCATACACCCACCCTACACCCACCATATATCCACCATACACCCACCCTACACCCACCATATATCCACCATACACCCACCCTACACCCACCCAAACGTCATCAAAGACCCGATCAGCTCAGAACCAGTGTCTTTAAGGCTGATATTTACATTCATGCCAGGATGAAGAAGTGGAGCACCACCAGTGGGAGGCGGGGTTGGAGAAGGGTTGGGCAAGTATCCGTGGAAATGGTGCATAATAAATTAGCTTATTATGGGGTTGTCACCTGGGAGATTAAGTCAAACTGAGATGAGAAAGACTCTCTCTGTCTGTTTCTCTGCTTTGTACATGCATGGATTTCATATATAATAATCCTGAGTGTAGGATCACATATATTTCATATATAATAATCCTGAGAGTAGGATCACATATTTTTCATATATAATAAT
>NC_135219.1:11069828-11107328 GCF_052324685.1 Brachyhypopomus gauderio | reverse complement strand
AATGAAAATTAGCATTTTCAAGGTAGCGATGTAAACATTATTTAAGAAAATACTTGAAGTTCCTGAATGTCTTCCAGACTGGGTATTTGATTTATTTAATTAAGAATAGAGGTTTTATTGTTAAGTTTACTTCTGTTGTGAACAAACCAGTTGTCTCAGGTTGACAGAATTTAATTTAATTTGATAGATGTAAATGCACTTTATATAGTGTAAATGTTTACTTTTGCTTTTTTTTTTATTTTTTATTTTTTAGAAAAATTTGGGATTTTAAAGGATTTTATCCTGCACTGGTCTGTGGATGTGCAATAAATATAAAAAAAAAATGTACATGTAAAAATGTAAATGTGCCATATTTTGTCAATTGTGATTTTTACACCCCAATCGAAATTTGTCCTCCGCTTTTAACCCATCTGTTCAGTCAGAACACACAAACACACACCAGTGATTACTAGGGGGCTGTGGATCACACGTGCCCAGAGCGGTGGGCAGCCCTAGCCCAGCGCCCGGGGAGCAGTTGGGGTTAGGTGCCTTGCTCAAGGGCACCTCAGTCATGGCCTCAGGTCTGGGAATCGAACCCACGATCTTCCAGTCACAAGACCAGTTCCCTAACCGCCAGGCCATGACTGCCCACAAAAGTTAAACACCTTTCTGATCTACTCATTTCAACTGACTGTGAAAACTGCTTTTTCAAAAAATCCTTATTCATTGGCATATAACTTTTTTTTTTATCCATCCATCCATCCATCCATTGTCTACCGCTTATCCGGAGCCGGGTCGCGGAGGTAGCAGTCTGAGCAGGGAAACCCAAACCTCCCTCTCCCCAGACACCTCAGCCAGCTCCTCGGGTGGAACACTGAGAAGTTCCCAGGCCAGTCGAGAGACATAGTCTCGCCAACGTGTCCTGGGGGCATCCAACGATACCCAGGGGGCATCCAAAACAGGTGCCCAAGCCACCTCAACTGACTCCTCTCGACTTTTTTTTTACTGTAATGCAAATAGTTACTTTCCCTGGTAACGAGTTACTTTTATTATAGAGTAATTCAGTTACTAACTCAGTTACTTTTTTGAACAAGTAGTGAGTATCTATTACTAATTACTTTTTTTAAGTAACGTTCCCAACACTGTTCATCACTATTCATTCATCAGCTATGGACAGTACAACAGTACAACAACACAACAGTTAAAGCTATGAACAGTGCAACAATACATAAGTTAAAGCTATGGACAGTGCAACAGTACCACAACACAACAGTTAAAGCTATGCACAGTACAACAACACAACATTTAAAGCTATGAACAGTGCAACAGTACCACAACACAAGAGTTAAAGTGATTTACTGTTATTTATCTACTGTTTAGGATTCCCATACATCCGTATTATTTATTTATTATTTATTGGCCTTCGCATCTGATGCAATGACAATCAGACACTCACATCAGATGCAAGTCATGCATGATTTAGGAACTTTTGCTTTAGCAGGTATTGGAGCCTCCATTCCTACCCTCCACCTCTACCCTACAGACTAGCTGCCTTCTCTCTCTCTCTCTCATTCTATCCCCCTCTCTTCTACAGACTAGCAGCCTTCTCTCTCTCTCTCTCTCTCTCTCTCTCTCATTCTATCCCCCTCTCTTCTACAGACTAGCAGCCTTCTCTCTCTCTCTCTCTCTCTCATTCTATCCCCCTCTCTTCTACAGACTAGCAGCCTTCTCTCTCTCTCTCTCTCTCTCTCTCTCTCTCTCTCTCCTTCTATCCCTCTCTCTTCTACAGACTAGCAGCCTTCTCTCTCTCTCTCTCTCTCTCTCATTCTATCCCCCTCTCTTCTACAGACTAGCAGCCTTCTCTCTCTCTCTCTCTCTCTCTCTCCTTCTATCCCTCTATCTTCTACAGACTAGCAGCCTTCTCTCTCTCTCTCTCTCTCTCTCTCCTTCTATCCCTCTCTCTTCTACAGACTAGCAGCCTTCTCTCTCTCTCTCTCTCTCTCTCTCCTTCTATCCCTCTCTCTTCTACAGACTAGCAGCCTTCTCTCTCTCTCTCTCTCTCTCTCTCTCTCTCTCTCCTTCTATCCCTCTCTCTTCTACAGACTAGCAGCCTTCTCTCTCTCTCTCTCTCTCTCTCTCTCTCTCTCTCTCTCTCCTTCTATCCCTCTCTCTTCTACAGACTAGCAGCCTTCTCTCTCTCTCTCTCTCTCTCTCTCTCTCTCTCTCTCCTTCTATCCCTCTCTCTTCTACAGACTAGCAGCCTTCTCTCTCTCTCTCTCTCTCTCTCTCTCTCTCTCTCCTTCTATCCCTCTCTCTCTAGCAGGCTTCTCTCCCTCCACCTTCCTGCTTGGCTGTCCTCCAAACCCTGCATGTCTACAAAAAGATGGAATCAAGCATGTGTGTGTGTGTGTGTGTGTGTGTGTGTGTGTGTGTGTGTGTGTGTGTGTGTAGCAGTGGAGTGTGGCACATTGCTCTTCATCCTTCTCCAGTCCTCTTTCTCTCTGCCTTTAATCTGTGTGTCTATCCTCCACACTCCTTCCCCAACCCTCCGGCTCCGTGCTGAGAGCCTCTCCCACTGGCCACAGTGAGGTGGATCTCCCCTCATCTCCACTCACTCTATTAGGGCTGCTGGAAACAGCCGGATTAAAGAAAAAATCAATCAGCTTAATTTTTCTGATGCATTGAAGTGAGCTGATGCAGGCTGCCCTATGACCCCCCCCCCCCCCCCCCCCACGAGGCCCCGCCCCCACGAGGACCCGCCCCTCGCTGACACCCCTTCTCTTTCTCCGCCTCCTCCATGACCGCTCACCCATTAAACACAGCTCCATCCTTGCAGAGCGCCTGCAGCCTTGAAATGACCCGGCGTCCTGCCGCTGTTATGTGTTGCTTTCCTATCTGTAGTGCAAATATCAAAGAACAAACAAAACTACCAATATTAATTAGAGGAGGCCAGTAGGACTTAACACTGTTTGGCAGTGCAACGAACAGTCAGTGTTTATTAAGTGCAATGTGCAATATTAGTGTGTAATATTAGAGTGCAATATTAGAGTGCAATATAACAAGTTCAGTCCCAGCAGCAGTAATTAGTGAATGTGTGGAGCCCAACCCTCCCTGTGTGAGCCAATGGTAGCAGTGCGGGGAGGAGCTACAGCCACAAGTCATTCTGCACTTCCCACTCCTGTGAGCAACATTAGCAACAATGACTTTTGAAGAATTTGAAGTCAGTGAAGTGGATTCCATTGTGTCTTAAAGGTTTCTCATGAAATAGCATGTGAGAGAGTTATATATGCTTATATGTCCTCTACCCTGCAGAGAAACTAGCGAATGCTAACTAGCTAACACTAAGGACACACATGTTTCTCACGCCTCACCCCTGCAGCAGACGTTTCTAAGCTGCTCCCTGACAAGCATGGGGGTGCCGTGGGGGTCGGGTTGCCATCACCGCTGGAGACGGCAGCCAGTTACCTGTTCTGCACCGACTACAGCACTAATAACAGACATGCCAGTTCATATGACAATCTAACGACAGCCCGTCTGGACGCATTCTGTGGGTTCTGCGCTGTGCACGTGAAACGCCTGCGAATGTTCTCGATGTATAATAGCAGGGCTTCCAAAGTAGTGCCTATAGCTCCCTCACCCATATATGCATTTTCTCATTACCAGTACCAGTGATGCGTGATGCTCCTGTGAAGGAGACAAGGCCTCTCTCTCTCTCTCTCTCTCTCTCTCTCTCTCTCTCTCTCAGCACATAGCTCAGTAATTAAGCTACTCCTAAACAAACATTTATAGTGGTTGTTCTGAAAACAGCCTTTTAAACGCAAAAGACGTTTTGATGTTTTTTAAATAGTTCCTTAGGGATCTATGAGGCTTTGCTTCTTCGTCATCGGCCTCTTCTCTTTCCACAAAATACATGACCGCAAACACCTTCTAATTCTGCTGTTTGCCCCGCTCCTTATTCCACCGTGATGCTCTTGTGAGAACCGAAACACCGCGCTCCTCAGGTTCCCTTTGGTGTGGGCACCATTGCTCTATTAACAGAGCATTAATGACAGAGCTAATTTAGGGCAAAAAGCTGAAAACTGAATGTTCCCAGCTGGGTGTTCTTGGTTCACTGTTGGCGTTCCACTTGATTCAGGTATTTGATTTAGTCAGTTGTAAAGCATTGAATTGTGCATGGTTGTATGGAAGAGATTCTTTAATGTTTGACGTTATAATAGTATTGTGATGTGTACTCAGTGGGTTCTCTGTCAGATCCATTCTTTGGGTTTAATTAGTTCTCTCATGATTGACATATCTGAATATGTTGCAGCTTTTGAGGAGAGATTTTACAGTTTGGAACAGTTTGAAATACCGATATTACTGTGGATTACCATCTCTTCACAATTGGAAGTTTATAATTGGTGTTTCACAGATATAATTTTAAAAGAAAGAAAGCTGACATGCCAACTAATATTTAAATGATATTAAAGTCATATTTAAAAGCACTGGTGCTTTTTTGTCTAAAAAAGGACTAACATGCTAAACTTTACACCTTTTTCACTAAAGGCTGAACTTTACATTTCAGGCTGAACTTTACACTTGCTAGAAAATGCCAGAAATGCTAGAAAAACTATACCTGTCTCTCTGTCTCTTTTTCCCCTTTACCTCTCTGTCTCTGTATGTCTGTGATCTTAATGTAAGGTATATATATATATATATATATATATATATATATATATATATATATATATGTGTGTGTGTGTGTGTGTGTGTGTGTGTGTGTGTGTGTGTGTGTGTGTGTGTGTGTGTATGTGTGTATGTGTGTGTGAAATCAAGCTGTTGTGTGCAGAGACACCTCTGATATTCACCAGTGGGTCGTCTGGGTCTGTCACGGGTTAGCAGGCAGGTGAAGTTCCCCTGAAGTGTCCCATCGATTTCTCTCCTCCCAGGAACACTGGTAGTGAAAATCTATTCCTGGCCAAATCAAATAGCTCTCAGCTTCTTTTTTCCCCATCCTGCCCCTCTCGCCTGCTGCTGGGAATGGCGGTTGGCCCCAGAAGTCATTTGCAGGGCCCTTTCAGGACCGGGCCTGGTCTTTGAGCCTCAGCTGGAAAGAGGAGGATGTGATCTGAGTGACAGGTAAAAGTGGGTCTCTGCCAAGGTGCTAAAAGCTCCCAACAACGGCAGCGGCCACTCGAGCGCAGGACGCGCAAGCAGAGACCGACCCAGCCAGCGCGGACGCAGTCCATGTAAATGTGGAGAACGCCTCCGCGATGAAGGTGGTGCAGACGTCTGAGCACGTCGTGGGGCCTCAGGGCAGGTTCATGCAGAGCCTTTGCTAGCAGTCACCATGACGATAAAGGCCAAAATTAACTTCCTCAGAAGCTGTTCAACTGAAGAACCATTTCAAACCGCCGGCATAGCGTAGCCTGACAAAATTAAAATTGGCAGATGCTATTTGCACCCGGGTATATGCAGCAGTATGTGTTATTTGCACCCGGGTATATGCAGCAGTGTGTGCTATTTGCACCCGGGTGTACATAGCAGTGTGTGCTATTTGCACCCGGGTATATGCAGCAGTGTGTGCTATTTGCACCCGGGTGTACATAGCAGTGTGTGCTATTTGCACCCGGGTATATGCAGCAGTGTGTGCTATTTGCACCCGGCTATACGTAGCAGTGTGTACTATTTGCACCCAACATTTTGATTTATCAAAGATTAGTACTATTCTTTTGTGTTCCATTTTACTTACAAATTATTTTACAAGAAGTGAAGATACTTTTATTTGGGGTTATGGGGTAGACCTGTTTGAATTTTGTTTTTCACTTGTGAGTCTTTTTCTTTACCATGCTTAGAATTTAAATAGCAATTTTATTATCCTAAGTCGCTTACCGCTAATGGCAGTAATCACATGGTAAATACTACATGTAATATACACTGCCAGTGATAAATAATGTTAAAACAAAATGTAACACAAGTTAATATGTCTGTAGCACCCTGATACGTACACCAGATTGTATGTGTCACGTTACGGTCCCCGACCCCTCCCTTTGGGCGTGTGTTTACGTCGTCTGCGTCAGTGGATCTCCGTGGGTGCGGTTGCGTCCTGTGATAATTCGTTTTACCTGTGGCTCGTCTCGTCATCACGTGGGGTTTATGTAGTTTGTCTATTTAATGTGCGTTCGCGCAGTGTCTTGTGCTCGTCGTTGTTTGAGTCTACGTGTCTCTATATGAGTGTTAAACGTGCGCTGTCTGCGCTATATGTGTAAAGACAAATAAAGTAACGTCTGTAGCGAACAGGATTCTGTGTCTCGTCCTTCACCCAGTCGCCAGCGTTACAGTATGATGTATACAAATATTCTTCCTGCCAGTACATTATCAGCCTCTTTAATTTTATTTAATTCATGGGTTAAAGCAAGAAATTTTCATTTGACTGAAAAAATTTTCCTGGCAAAAGACAATGCCAGCAATTACTGAAAATCTTTTGCCTAATTCTACACAATAAACACATTTATAAAGTATATTTATCTAAACAGCCTGTGTAAGGAGAGAAGAGAGAATGAACACCTGAGCAATAAATGTACATAAATGTGTATTTAATGGGAGTTATCTGGGGGTCCTCTTCCAGAAAATGATTTAAAGATCAAGTCAAATTTAGTGAATCCTGGTGAGAGGTATGAAGCTCTCTTGTTTTTATCAGATTCACCATCGCAAAAACATAAGCCGTAAGATTACATGCTTTAAGTAGGTATGTTACAAAAAAAATTAACACCACTGGATAGAGTTTTTAAATACAAACAGAACAACACCATCCATGTTAAGCCTGGTTTAAGCCTTTATACTTGACGCAGCACGAGTGGCGTGAGCAGCGCGAGGGTCCGCACGCCGAAAATGACGTAATCGCGGTGGCTCCACCCGTGCGCGAGAGCCTCGCAGTTTTGTAACTTCGCGCGCACAGCGCTTCAGCGCTGTGAACCAAGTCATGTTTGCCGGGTTCATACACCTTTATAAGGTGGAATTAAAGCACTTGTACGTCACTTTCAAGGTCCATTTCAACGCGTTCTCAACGTTAAATTTAAGTTAAATATTTATACATATACTCGAAATGATTCGAAATAATTCGCTTTTTATCACATTATTTAATGGTGGTTTATTTTCAAAACGCCCAATCTTAACGACTTCACGTTCTCTCATGTTTCGTCCTGGAATTACAAGAGGCTCGTATTTGTTAACGTAATAACTGTTCAGTCAGACAGATATTTGTTGTGAAACGAAGTAGTTACATTTTCAAGCATTTTAAAGTACTTTAGCCTAAATTCCAGCACTAATGCAACATTACAATTGGTCAGGTAAATGTTCATTCCCCTGTTTTTGAGGGGTGTTTCTTTATACTACCACATATTGCTTCGGACTACACTGCAAAAAGAATGTGACGCAGCAAGTAGCCTCCGCCGTTCGCGCAGGTGTACAGAGTCGCGCGCTACGGTCACGCCAGGCAGGAGGGGGGTAAAAACTTTTCTACATAACATCCGCAAATCTGAAGGCGGAATGAACCGCAAGTCAATCAAATGACACCGCCGTCATCAGTGATGGCTAAGTTACCTTGAGAAAGTAATCCGATTACTGATTACTGATTACTCCTTTTAAAAGTAACTTAGTTACGTTACATATTACTTGATTTTAAAAGTAACTAAGTTAGATTACAAGTTACTTTAGTAGTTACATTCAGCAGCAAAATAAAATTTTCCAATACTCACTTTATTGGAAGTGCATTTTTAACAGTAACAATGTATTGAAGCAGGTTCGGTAACCGAGGCAGAAACTGCTTAATCCAAAAATCCCGAGGGAAACCCCCCCCCAGTGTCACTTAAAGGGCAAGACTCTCCTGACATTACGTTTGTGTAGCTGCGCGGTATTATTTGTAAATTTATTTGTAAACGTAATACAAGCGAACTGGGGTGGGTTTCCCGAAACGTTCGTAGCGCCAAGTACTTCGTAACCTCGTATGAAACGTACGAGGTTAAGAAGTACTTAGCGCTACGAACGTTTCGGGAAACCCACCCCTGTTCAGTCAGACAGCTTGTGAAACAAAATACCATTACAACTTCAAGCATTTTAAAGTAGGTGACGTTAGTCAAAATTCCAGCACTTTTCAAACGTGGAACACAGTGCAACATTAAAATTCTTCAGGTAAATGTTCCTTCCCCTGTTTTTGATGGGTGTTTCTTTATACTACCACATATCGTTACGGGAGGACACTGCAAAAAATGACTTGTAAAACGCGCTCGCGCTCTCACAGGGTCGCGCGCAGCGTGCGGAGTCGAGCGCTACGGTCAGACGCAAAAGTAGAACTGAGCCAAGAAAGCAAAAATATATATTTTTAATAAGGAAAATAAAAATAGTAACGCAGTTATTTGGATAAGTAACGTTAATCTGATTACTGGACTGGAAATAGTAGCGCGTTATATTACTAAGTAACGCGTTACTGACATCACTGGCCGTCATCCATCCAGCGCTGATGAGCGCCAGTGAGAATCATATTTCGGCCACAAAACAGATAGCACGCGCGTGTGTTGTTTATTATGATTTGACGGATTTTTTCCCCAAAAAAATCAAATGACGGAAATCCGTCGTAGTGACGGAGAACTTTAACCCATGATTTAATTTCACAGAATGCAGAAGACAGATTTGACTTTTTAATTCATTTTTTCTGGATGGTTTGTACATTTTTTAAAGAAATAAATTGGGGTTTTTATTATTTACATCATGTTTAAATAAATTTTAATTTTGTGCATTGGATGGTAGCCCTCTTCACTCCATAATCTCAGTGCTCTCTGGAATTCCTCACAACTGTCGAAGGAGTATCCTTCACAAATGTTCTTTAGCTTTTCTTCCTTCTTGGGAGAAAACACAAATATTAGCTTATATAAAATAGTCATTACATTATAAGTCTGGCATATTGACTCTGTCATGCAAAAACCTTAATTCAAAAGGACTGTACATCTTTTGTTATACACATTCATGTACTTTGTGTGTACTGAAACAACACAAAAATAGAGAACAAAAAGACAAAATTATATAATTTTACACAAAACTCAAAAAATAGACTGGACAAAATTGTTTTTGTAAGATAGCAATGCGACTGTCACGTAGGGCTACACCCCCCTCTCTGTCACTTCGGGTTCCTGTCCTCGTGTCTGTGTTGTTCTCTGCGTGTCTGTCTCCATGGTTTCCCCTCGTCTGACACGCCCGTGTCATCAGTGTCTTCACCTGTGTGTCTAGTTTAGTTCTGTGTGTGTCTTGTTTAGTTCTGTGTATTTATAGTCCCAGTGTTTCACATATCGGTTATCAGTTGTTTTGTTCTATTTGGTTAGTTTGTGCTCTTGTTATTCATGCTCTTTGGTCGTGTTGTGCTCTTGTTATTCATGCTCTTTGGTCGTGTTGTGCTCTTGTTATTCATGCTCTTTGGTCGTGTTGTGCTCTTGTTATTCATGCTCTTTGTTCAGTGTTCTACGCTTCCTGGTCTCTGAGTTCTACTCATTTCGTTGCTCAATCGTCTGTGTTTTCTGTAGCCTGATTTGCTAGTTTGTATGCGTTTACCCCGTGTTTGGTTTAAAGTGTTCGTTCGGTGTCTTAGTTTAATTCTTAGTATCGTCATGCCTGTTTATTTGTCAAACCTGGATGGCTCGCCCGTTATGACCCCTGCCTGTTTGAACGACTTTGATCATGATCATTCCTCTTAATAAATCTCGCTCTCCTCAGCGTTTGTGTCCGCCTCCAAGCTCTGTAGCGCGAGCTACGTTTAGTGTTGCCACCTGTCCCGGTTTTCACGTCGCTGTCCCGGTTTGTCCCGGTTTTCCTTCTTTTTAATATTCGGTCCCGGCAAAAAATAAAATTCATTTAATGTCCCGGTTTTCACTAGGTTAGTTCAAACGACTATTTAGACTGTTTCTGCACACTTTAAATCCGTCTTTTTTTTCTCGCTGTGTCCATTTTACACCCCCCACCCGGTAACACTTTACGTTCGCCACTATTATGCTCCTATTAGCTCAAAAATATGTCAGTGTTCGTTGGATAATAATTCTCACACTATTTCTTAAATATATATCTTAAAATGTAAAGTTAAATTGAGTGATGGACCTTTATACATAACTATTAACCAAATTCTGCTTACCGTTTCCTACTGTCTCCGTTTCGGTTCCTTTGAATTTGCGCCTTTTCGCTCCCGCGCATTCATTGGTAGACATGCGCAGATGGGTTCGCTTTCTTTTTTTTAAATTAAGGGGTGAAAATAGCCTCGCTGTGTGGCAAATGCTACTTGTACCCGGGTGCAAATAGACACTCCGATTAAAATTTGCCAACATTTCTAAACATAATCTGAATTCTGTGTACTTGTCTTGTCAAAACTGGATGTTGGATTTTTTTTTCTATGTCAAATAAACACTCAGTAATACAGTAATACCCAACCAAATTAGGTCATATTTATTCAGTAGGTTAAATGTGTTAATTTACTTCCCTTTCCTTACCCGAACCTGACAGCACCGGAGACCTTCCATCCCTCCATTTTAATGAATGTGGCTGTTATGAGTAAAAGCTGAATGTAAAGTGGGATGAGTAAAAGATTCAATCTAAACCAGGATGTAGCTGGTCTGCTGTGGAACCCTGACATCTCTCCGCTGCCTGACGTCAAAGTCTTCTTGTTCTCCACTCTTCCTCAGTTGTCTTCCTCTCTCGGAGGCTGAGCTGGGTGTCTCCACCGTCCCGTTCTCTCCTCACCCCCAGCTGTGTCCACACCTCTCCCTTTAGCATGTTAGGGTCCAATGGGAGGTTTATACCACACAGAAACGGAGACAGAAATGTAAACAGTTAAGGAGCGAGAATTGGAGAGGCGTTATGACAGTGAGACAGGGGACAGCAGGGCACATATAGGACAGATTACAATATAATGAATAGGTAAAAGAAAACTGAGCAGAGACAGAAAATAATGTAGACAACTTAAAAACATCAGAATCTGGAGTGCAGGTGTAGGTCTGAGGGTGGTGTAGAGAACTCATTTGCCCCAGCACCTGCCAACCATAGCAGCTTTAATCATACGCTGGACTGTCAGGCAGTGGTGAGGATCACAGGGTCCTGCCCCCCTCCGAGGCCACGTTTGAAGTGTCTGCCTCAGTGCCTGCCAGCATTTGTGTCTGCTTCAGACAGCCTTGGGGCGGAGTTAAAGTTCACATGAATAAAAAATGTCCCGGTGATCTCCCTGCTAAAGTGACAATACAAATAGATTTTTGTCAGCAGTTTACACCGTTTAGTAGAATGTCTCAAGCATCTGCCTGTTTATTATGTAAGGCAACTGACAGCCTTGTGGGACCGCATTATCTACGCAGACATAAATAATCGATCCAGAGCACCATCCAGGTACACATCTGATGTAAATGTAGGTGTTTGGGCCACACAAACCTGGGTGGTTTCTTTGTGGCAGGCCTGAGTGGTGTTGAATCACTCCAAACAGGCCGCCTGTGTGAGTGGTGTTGAATCACTCCAAACAGGCCGCCTGCGTGAGCGGTGTTGAATCACTCCAAACGGGCCGCATGTGTGAGTGGTGTTGAAACACTCCAAATGGGCCGCCTGCGTGAGTGGTGTTGAAACACTCCAAATGGGCCGCCTGTGTGAGTGATGTTGAAACACTCCAAATGGGCCGCCTGTGTGAGTGGTGTTGAAACACTCCAAATGGGCCGCCTGTGTGAGTGGTGTTGAAACACTCCAAATGGACCGCCTGTGTGAGTGGTGTTGAAACACTCCAAATGGGCCGCCTGTGTGAGTGGTGTTGAATCACTCCAAATGGGCCGCCTGTGTGAGTGGTGTTGAAACACTCCAAATGGGCCGCCTGTGTGAGTGGTGTTGAATCACTCCAAATGGGCCGCCTGTGTGAGTGGTGTTGAATCACTCCAAATGGGCCGCCTGTGTGAGTGGTGTTGAATCACTCCAAATGGGCCGCCTGTGTGAGTGGTGTTGAAACACTCCAAATGGGCCGCCTGTGTGAGTGGTGTTGAAACACTCCAAATGGGCCGCCTGTGTGAGTGGTGTTGAAACACTCCGTTCGGAGGTTGTTGTTTTTTCCACCCTTGCTCCTCCTGGATTCAAAATACCTTTGTTCTAGTCACATGACATCACTGGCAATTTATTATTAGTATGATCTTCCCCTCGTTGATTAATATTGTACCATTACGATGTAATTTTCAGCAATATTTCATGATTATACACACTACATAGCATTCTCTCCTCTAGCTTGTCCTTTGTAACAGCTAAATTGTAGCTTGTTTTCTATCAATGTTACCCATGTTACATTTCTCGTAATGCCACTGCCATCAGTGACTGGGAGTTCATGTGGTAACAACCGACTGTTCTGATTGGTGGATGACTCCTGCCTGCTGATCCAGAGCCAGATTAGACATTATACCAGAAGACATTATACCACACGAAAAGCACTTTCTGGGACCCACAATGTGGCACAGCTGTTATTGATTCTGTTTAAAAACAACAAACAAAAAGCTCTGTGGCCATCGTAGGGAGCTCAAACTTCACCTTTAAAAGCAGTCTTATGATTTAAGGAGACTTTAATGGGTTTATACTGCTCAAAAAAGAAATGATCCAGACTTTGAAGTCTCCTCCGTAAGAGGTGATATCTCCATCTGAATCGGTCAGGTCGTTGTCTTTTGTGGTGGGTTGCCATACGTTGGGCAGGTGTGCATCACAGACCCACTGGTGCTAAAATAAACAGGAAGATGCAACTAGTCACACCTGTGAGTTCAGCCCCGACCCGGTTATGGCCCTGACCCGCGGCACCGCGCCAGGCTGCAGGGATGCTGACAGAGCAGTCCACTCTGATCTGACCTCCCACCTCTGTGGCCGCCCTCCGCAGACCAGGGTCTGCCTCTCGCTTTGATGTGTAGTGACAGAGAACAAATGCCTGAAAGGCTGGCTGTAACTGCCCCTTAGGGGTAATTTCGGTCCTCCCCACTATAATGTGTCAGAGAGTAAAGAAGCCAATGGCAGGGTAGGGGGGTGTGGTTGCCAGAGAGAGAGGACAAGCGTCTATGTCCTCCAACAACGAGAACCCGAGATTAGCCTTGAGCAGACATTTTAATGGATCCCAAGAGCACTTGCTGAAGAGGAGGATGAGAGAGGCACTGTCAGTGCAGCATGCTGGGAGTGACACTGGTGCAGCTGTAGAGTGTGGTGATGGAGAGGAGTTAAACATGCAGGCTGTGGAAGATTTTACCAGCATCCTGGGATCGTTGTCATTGGGATGGGAGGATGACTGTGGGGATTACTAGGAGCTCATTTTCAGCAACATTACACCAATATCCTGTGGAACCTCCAGACTGACAGAAGATGTGGAAGGTGGAAACAGTGGATCCAGTAGTCATGTGACCAGGGGCTGGGAGCCCAAACTGGGCTGATGGCTCCAGCAGATCCTGGGAAGAACATCACAGAGGGCAGAGGAGCAGCATCCTGGGAAGAGCTGAGATACTGCACAGTACCCTCAAGCTCTCTCTCTCGCTCTCTCTCTCTCTCTTTCTCTCTCTCTTTCTCTCTCTCTCTCTCTCTATATATATATATATATATATATATATATATATATATATATATATATATATATATATATATATATACACACACGCATATATATATATATATATATATATATATATATATATATATATATATATATATATATATATATATACACACACGCATATATATATATATATATATATATATATATATATATATATATATATATATATATATATATATATATATATATATATATATATATATGTAGAGAGAGAGAGAGAGAGAAAGAGAGAGAGAGGGAGAGATAATGGTATTTCAGTAGATGGAATATTGTCTGAGCATATAATTGATTTAGAGTTCCTTTGCTCCTGTTACAGGTTGCTTAGTCATTGTCCCTTAATGTAAGTAGGAGGTTGGAATCTCAGTATGTGGTCGGGTAGCTGCCAGCCTCAATAGGACTCAACAGAGTGGAATAGCACGTGTGAGTCATCATTACCAGAGAGTTCTCTGTCCCGCGCGTCCTTGTGCAGACTGTCTGGTCCTGGTAACCTTCAAAGTCCCTGCAGGGGCCCCGTTGCAGCCAGAGGCGAAGCAAGCGGTGGTTACAAAATCCAAACCAAGTCCCATTATTTATGTGTGGCGTCTAGCCCAAAGAACCTCTGATCTGGGTGTGTGAGATGGAATAAAGGGCTGGGATGAGAACAACAGAGCCTGACTGCTCTCTCCACGCTGCAGGACACGGCTGCTCCCCAACCCCACTGAAATATAACAGACCCCTAACGGCCATTTTAATACACACGCCCATTCCTTCTAATGACTCCCACTGGCTGAGTCATTGTCCAAGCTCTTTTAGGGATGTTTATAGCAATTGTACAATTCACTAAGGTGGCCAGATGTCCAGTTATAGGCTGGCGTTTGAGTTTCTTGTCCTCGGTCCAGGTGTTTTGCTGGAAGCCCATTGGTCTTCCGTTTGGAAAGAGCTGAGACATGCGTTGCATTGGTCAGTGTTAGCATATCACTGGCTCACATACACACTAAAGCAAATACTTTTCATTTCATTGGTTTAACACCTGACCATGTGACCTGACCATGTGACCTCATAGTTTACTTACCAGCTAGGTTCGGCGTGAAAGTGGAAAAATGACGAGATTCATGTGTTCTGTACATTGTACCAGATCTAAATATTGATATATATTTAATTATATTACAGGTTCCAAATGCTCCAAATGAGTCAGCTCTGCTATAGAAGATATGGTTTTCATTTTGGTGTTCACCGTCACCTCCCCACTCCTGTACGTTGTGATCTCCTTTTAGCCCTTAAGAACGTAGCCATCCTAATTCAATATGTTGCCAAGTTCAGACATCAGTGCTGCCAGGATGTTTACAAATCAGTATCGCCCAGTTTGTTGACAGCGGATGACCATACAACAATATCCGACCAGTGGGGTCAGAACCCGACCACCGATAAAGGTCCAGTGGATATGTTGCACATTGTTTGCACAGTAATACATCCATTGTACACAACAACACTCAAGGTTCATCTTTCAAAACATGCATCCATCATGTGAAACAGTGACTCAGCTGCCATGTATCTGCACCCAATCACGTAAAAACACTACGGAGATCTCCATAACGGGATGTCATGATCGCTGTGTCATTAGCAAACTCGAACGAGACACTTGCAGTCAGCAAACAAAGCTAGCGGCCGTGCCGTAATGGTGCGTTTGCCGATGACATCACCTGCCACACGTAGGAGGCGCTTGCCCTGATAAGAGAGCGTGGAGGCAGGCGGGTCTCTGACATCACAGCGAATATTGTACACCGTGAAATGACCGTTATTTTCCCGGTGTTTGTATAGTTGCTTATTCACCTATTACTAGGTTATTATATTGCGTCTACTGTTTATTAACAATCAGCAGTACGTTAAATACAAATGTGACTGTAGTTGATCTCACAATTTAAGGGTAATTGTAACAATTTTAACTACCAAGCGTTTAAAAATTTAAATCTGTTGTACTGTTGTTAATCTCAATCAGCAGTATGTTAATTGAGCTACACAACATCTGAGCGGCATGCGGGACGTGTATCGTGTGTTTCCTCAGCTGCACGAGTCTTATACATTTACCTTTCCAGTCATGAAGTCAGCTCCTGGGCCCTCTAAGCCATACATTACTCCTGCGATCAGGGGTACTTACCTAATGAAGACAAATCCTTTCTGGTTACATGGAGAGGTAGAGACTCCTTGAGAGCATCTTCAGGAACGATTAGGAGAGTCTCGGTGGAAGTGTGCCGGAGTGTCGCGCGGGAACGTCTACGCAGGCGGGCGTGTGGAAGGCCAGGTGTTGCTCCGCCTCCCGTCACGCGTCGGTATACTAATCCACCGCTGTCTCCCAAATTATCCTATCGGCCTCCCTGTTCCCAGAGAACAAATGAGAGAATAGCTTAAAGACATCACTCTCTCTGGAAAGGGCTGTGTTCTGGTTTTGCTGCATGCACGCAAACATGCACAACACATGCACGCGTCGTTGATGTCATCGGTGATGTCATCGTTGATGTCATCGTTGATGTCATCTGTGAGGCTGTTTAAATGAAGTGTACTATCAGAAGGGTGGCGGAGAGAGGCGTCGGCACGTTCGACAGCTGCTGTCATGTCATGTATTTGCCTCGTCAAGGAAGGAAAGAACGACATAATGTTTTATGACATAATGAAGGAGTAAAAGAATTGTAGTACAGGAGAAAGACCTTCCCCAACACCGCTACTCAGTAATGACATGTCACTGGACTCAGATGACTGCCTCTACCAGTTCATCCAGTGACTCCTATTTCTGAGTCCTTTTCTCCTCTTAAATCTGTAGATTGAAAAATTGCAGGAGCAGAGAGGTTGAGAATAACCTGACATAACTCCGGCTGTGCAGAAAACCGAAAAGCCCTCAGTCACGCACAGCCAGAAGCTCCGAAACGCCCTTCAGACCGGCGCTGGTTGCTTTGCCAGGTCATGCAGTGAGAGGACTGCATCTGCACACACCCCAGCCCTCGCCAGCAGCTATGTTGGCTCCAGCTAGATGTTTCTGTTTTTCAGTGATCAAGCTTCCCCATGTTCTGAGGAAATAAACAAATATATAAATAACTGCAAAACCGCTCCTGGGTCAGTGCAAAGAGTCAGAATCACGTAATGTTACGTAATGTTACGTAATGTTACGTAATGTTACCATCTTCCAGTCCAAAGTTATTCAGTATAATTGGAAGCACTGTTAACCTTTGTTTGGCATATTAGTATTAGTCACCATGACAACGCCGAACCAAAGGTCCGTGTCCCTGGCGACAGTGATGAAGCTGATGAGGAGGAGAGTTCTGAGCATCATGTTCAGTCTTGTCAAAATCCTCTTTTGAAAGTTGTGCAAAGACCCAGTTTTCTGGCTTCTTTCTAAAAATGTCGCTTTGTCTCATCAAATCAGCAGCATAACTGCAGAGCTATCACGGAGCGACACACTGCACATCGGGGTTTCTTTTAGAGATGTCTCCTGCTGGCACGAGTCATTAAAACACACCATCCTACTTTGAGATGTTTTCCTTCAGCCGGTGCTGCCGAATTCCCTCCGTCTCTGTTCATGCACCTGTGGATCTGATTTTGGAGAGAGGGCGACACTTTTGATGGGCCACGCCCAACAAGACAAATCACCCAGATCTAGAAACATCAAGTCATGCGTAGCAGCAGTGCAGTTTGTATTGTAATTTTGGGTATGAAACTCAGGTTGGAGAAATGGATGTCATTAAGTGGAGCAGGTGTGTGTGGCAGGCTGGTGTGGAGCAGAGTGAGGAATACTCCTCTCTGATTTGTTGTGGCATGATGTGTTGCCCTTCACTGTGATTAATTGGAGTACAGTGGCTAATGTTTTGTCAGATCTTTTTAAATAAGTGCTACTGGACTTGAAACTTGTTCCCGGATCGTAGCACGTCTTTCTGCATATTTAGGAAAACATGTATAGTATCGCTTAGTAATGGAAGTGAGAATGTGAGACAGGTCTCCTCAAAGGAGAGGAGAGCAGGATCACTAGAGCGAGAACGAGATGAAAAGGACAGTGAAGGAGAGATGGAGAGAGAGAGGGAGAGAGAGGGAAAGAAATAGAGAGAGAGAGGGAAAGAGATAGAGAGAGAAAGGAAGAGAGAGAGAGGGAGAGAGAGAGAGAGGGGGGGAGAGAGGGAGAGAGAGGGAAAGAGATAGAGAGAGAGAGAGAGAGAGGGAGAGAGAGAGAGGGGGGGGAGAGAGGGAGAGAGAGAGAGAGAGAGGGGGGGGGGGGAGGGAGAGAGAGAGAGAGAGGGGGGGGGAGAGAGAGAGAGAGAGAGAGAGAGATAGGGCAAATAATTTGTCATCCTGGCGAGTAATAATTCAAACCTCCCCTTTGACGCCGCAGATCCACAGTTACCCCTCACCCTCCATCAGGATCACTGCACTCACGTCCAGCTTCTCAGGCTTTGCTCCGATCACCCAGCGAGCGTCTCCACCCTCCCCTGCCACGCCCACGCCTGAAGCAGGGACTGCCCCCACATAATCAATCCCATTCCTCCGAGCCCTTAAGCCCGGGGGCCGATGGCGTGCAGCCGCCCAGCCGCCATCCCTGCGGTCTCCGCCCCAGCCTGGTGGGCGTGGAGGGGAAGGCTCCGCCCGGGGTGCCTGCAGTCTCACTCAATCAAGGGGCCGTGACTCACAGGCCATCACAGAACACGGGGCGGGAAAAATATGGCACAGGGAGGAGAGGCGGGAGGGGGGAGTTGGAGGGGGGGGGTAGAGATGATGAATGAGCAGCTGGGGGGAGGGGCTAACACATGCAGGGGCGAGGGCACTGGGTTCACTGGCCGTGAGCTTCCTGGAAGCTGCGGGGAACGTTTCTGTCAAGTGGTCCAGGGGGGTTTGATGGAGAAGGCGGTGATGGTGTAGTGCCTGCCGTCGAGCAGACGGCTGTTCCAGGAGAACGTGGCTGTTTGTGCGCCCGTCAGACGGAGGAGTTAGCTACTCCACATATGCTTTGAAAAACGTATGTCAGAATAAAATTTTGAGTAGATATGGAAAGATGTATTTAGCTTTTTACTATATTGTCAGTGCTTTAAATGTCTAGTTGGCCCTTTAAAGAACAGAATAGAGATGTGGCAGGGATCCTGTTTATGGGGTTTATGCCTCATGTACAGAGTCTTGTTTTAGCTGCTCATGAAATATGATAATCAGCAAACCAGGCCCAGTGAGGAACATAGAGACATCTAGTAACTGCATTTACACGTTGGTGCATCTTCAGGCAGCATTCAAAGTAAATCAGTGGTTCCCAAACTTTTTCTGCAGTGCCCCCCTTTAGTAGATGAGAATATTTTTGCGCCCCCCCCCCCCCCCATATTGACTAGGGATGTGTTGAAAACTTACAAAAACAATAGGTTCACAACTTTGGTCAAACATGAAAAAAATAAATTACAAGAAATCTTTTAAATGGTTCAAGAATTCTAAATATAATTGAAAATAAATAAGGAGATGAAATAAGAGAAACAGCAATACATATGCGGCTAGTTTGCAAGCGCAGACTGTAAAGCATGTAACGGCCAGAAATATGTGTACTGTCTCTTTAAGGGAGCGAGTTGAGCGCGCGTATGGAATATTGTTTTTTAGCTTTCTGCCGTAGACCGAGTCAGACCACAGCTCCTTAATTTATTTCTGTAAGTAACGCATTCAATGAGCTTTGGACAACTCACCAGTTCATGTATGAACAGTGAAGTATTGCTGGAGCCCAGGTTTATTTTGGTCAACCAGCAAATAAACGGACTAAGTGGAATACCACCAGCGCGAGTATTAAGGTTGAACTAACTCCGAAAAGCAAGCAATACAAGCATAGAATTAGACTGAATAGATCTTTTTTTATGGATCGGTCACATTGTCCCCGATACCCGATCGAGAATTTTTTCAGATATTAATATCGGGATCGGTGCATCCCTAATATTGACACATGTGCACATGTCCAAGCTCTGCGCCCCCCCTGCAATAGCTCCGCGCCCCACCTAGGGGGCGCGCCCCCCACTTTGGGAACCACTGAAGTAAATCATGCAGAGATGACTTTGTGGATCTCCTATACGCTCCATAGACACCAGTGTTAGGACTGCAGGACTTGCTCTACACAAGTGACGAGAAGGTTCAGGTTTCAGACGTGACGGTGTGAGAAGTGTCTGCCTGTGGTTCGCAGTGAGTCGTGCTATGGCAACAGAATGTGTTGGGAGGTTGTTTGTGCGGCACTATAGAGGGTGGGGGGGTTCTTCACCTGCTCCTACGATGAGAGCAGTGTCAAACGCACTGTCCAGAGACCCCACACACCACCACGAAGACAACAAAAGCTGAAATCTCATAGCCTTCTGCTCATTTGGAAACAACACTGTCATGCCCTAATCAACCCCAGCCAATCATGAGACAGCAGCAACACCCACCCTCACACCAGCACCAATCACAGCCGCAGCTCTCAGCACCCCGCTCACACAGGTCGCCGCCCCCTTCCCTTCCTCTCTCATCACCTGTCTGTCTTTCCCAGGACATTCACACCCACCAACCACACCTACCAACCTAACGCTGTTGAGCAACCTACCTGTTCAACCTGGCTTGGTCGTCAGTGGAAACGGGTTTCCTTGGTTACGTTACCATTGTGTTCGCCCGTTGTGCTTTAATAGGTCGCCGCTGCTCTGCCTGTCTTCACAATGATGTCACACATTTTCACGACTCTCAAATTTACACCATAGGTGGTAACTTGACAGAGATGATTTTACTGTGTGTGAGATTAATATGACAAAGGTTATTTTTATTGTGCTATAGGTGACTTAAAAAATGAGATTTATTGAGTGTAAAAAAACCTTTTGAATTAAAATGACATTCCATTAGATTCTATTACTTACTTTTCTATTACTTTATTCTAGTTTATTACTTTACCTTTATTACTATAGATTCTATTACTGTCATTTCAGACCTGAAGTAGGGCACGGCTAGGTGTGTGTGTGTGTGTGTGTGTGTGTGTGTGTGTGTGTATGTGTGTGTGTGTGAGTGTGGGGGTGTGTGTGAGTGTGTGTGTGTGTGTGTGTGTAAGTGTGTGTGTGTGTGTATGTGTGTATGTATGTGGGAGTGTGGGTGTGTGTGTGTGTGTGTATGTCTGGGTGATCCAAACTTCTCTCAGCTGAGTGTTGGGTGCTCTGAGTGAGGGGTGCTCTGAGTGGGGGTGCTGTGAGTGGGGGGTGCTCTGAGTGGGGGGGTGCTCTGAGTGGGGGGGTGCTCTGAGTGTGGGTGCTGTGAGTGGGGGTGCTGTGAGTGGGGGTGCTCTGAGTGGGGGGTGCTCTGAGTGAGGGGTGCTCTGAGTGGGGGGTGCGCTTAGTGGGGGGGGTGCTCTGAGTGGGGGTGCTCTGAGTGGGGGGTGCTCTGAGTGGGGGTGCTCTGAGTGGGGGGTGCTCTGAGTGGGGGGTGCTCTGAGTGGGGGTGCTCTGAGTGGGGGGTGCTCTGAGTGGGGGGTGCTCTGAGTGGGGGTGCTGTGAGTGGGGGGTGCTCTGAGTGGGGGGTGCTCTGAGTGGGGGTGCTCTGAGTGGGGGTGCTCTGAGTGGGGGGTGCTCTGAGTGGGGGGTGCTCTGAGTGGGGGTGCTCTGAGTGGGGGTGCTCTGAGTGTGGGGTGCTCTGAGTGGGGGTGCTCTGAGTGGGGGTGCTACTCTTGCTCCAGTCTCTGTTCTGTGTTGGAGCAGCAGAGCTGATTGGTTGACTACAGTGTTAAGAGCTCTTGTTTTATTGAGATCAACAGGCTTCAGTCCTCAACACGTCTCCAAAGACATAAAGAATCTCTCTCTCTCTCTCTCTCTCTCTCTCTCTCTCTCTTTCTATCCCCTTTTCTACTCCTTACTCACTCTCACTCTCTCTTGCAGTTTGATAGAAACAGCCAGGGTGACTGGTGTTTTTACCTCAGATGGCCTGGGGACGGTTCACTTAATCACTCTTCACTGGACAGGGACTTGTGACAGTGGAGTTACTGGGAAGTATGTAACTGCATGGATGTCAATCTGAATGACAGTCTCAATAAAGTACAGGTTTACAGGTAGACTGCTTCTTCTGTCAATGGAAAGCTCCCCCCCCCACTCCTTGAAATAAAAGCACAAACACACACACACACACACACACACACACACACACACACACACTTGCACACCCTACTACTGCCTCTTTAAAAATCCATCCATCCCCACGGTCCGGTCGGTTAATCAGATTTGGGTGGCTGTGGGTGTTTGAACGCTATCACCGCCCTAGTGGTCTGGACCAGCGGGTCCTGGGGACGGCCCTGGGGACGGGCCTGTTGTCTCACCACCATCCTCGTCCTCCTGTCCCACACCTCCATAGGAGAGCAGAGTCTTAATTAAGCATGGCAGAGAGAGGGAGGCTAATTAGCACGGCGGCTGCAGAGAGGGAGGGTGTGTAGTGAAAGAGTGTCCTTTACTGAAGGGTGTGAGGTGGGGGGCAATTAGATAGTAACACCCATCAAACAATCAGAGAGAGAGAAAGAGAGAGAGACAAAGAGAGAGAGAGATTATTCAGCTTTTCTGTCAGAGGGCACACTGAACTTTTACTCTATGCTTCTTTGTCCATTATAAAGTTCATCAAGAGGATTTGGAAATATCAATAACATTGCACAGAGCTTATCAGGGGAGACAGAGGTAGAGAGAGAGAGCAGAACGCTAGAGAGAGAGAGAGAGAGAGAGAGAGAGAGTGAGAGAGAAGGAGGGAAAATGATGGAGAGAGAGAAAGAGAGAGATGCAACAAGCAAGGCCCACAGGCTCATTTAGACCTTTTTAATTGCATATTGAATGGTGTATAGAGCAGTAATACAGTAATACATGTAATTTTCCAGTGATTTTATGGTTTTGAGGTGAAGGGGCAGACGTGCGTTCTGATAAGGAGGTTTTGAGAAATGAATTTGCCCATATTTGGGAGCAGTAATCTCAAATATAAAAGTACTCTGATGAGAGGGTGTGAACCAAGGCACATTCATAATTTCATTACGCTGCACCTGTGAATAGAAAACTAGCCCTTACTGTAGATTATATTCTGTGCAAACTGTCTGTATGTATTTGGGTGCACATGTGTTTTTATCTGGGTGTTTGTGTGTGTGTGTGTGTGTGTGTGTGTGTGTGTGTGTGTGTGTGTGTCTGGGTGTTTTGTGTATGTGTGTGTTTGTGTGTGTGTTTGTGTATCTAGGTGTTTTGTGTGTGTTTGTGTGTGTGTGTATCTGGGTGTTTTGTGTGTGTGTGTCTGTGTGTGTGTGTGCGTGTGTGTGTGTGTGTGTGTTTGTGTGTATGTTCCAGTGCTGTTTCCTTGTTTATCTGAAGGCTTGTAATGCTGTATTCCTGTTCCACTGACTCAACTGTTATTGTCAACACACAAAGCAGCCACCTCCACCTGCACTCTCCACCTGCACTGTCTCCACCTGCACTGTCCCCACCTGCACTGTCCCCACCTGCACTGTCTCCACCTACACTGTCTCCACCTGCACTGTCTCCACCTACACTGTCTCCACCTGCACTGTCCCCACCTGCACTGTCTCCACCTACACTGTCTCCACCTACACTGTCCCCACCTACACTGTCTCCACCTGCACTGTCTCCACCTGCACTGTCTCCACCTGCACTGTCTCCACCTACACTGTCTCCACCTGCACTGTCTCCACCTACACTGTCCCCACCTGCACTGTCTCCACCTACACTGTCTCCACCTGCACTGTCTCCACCTACACTGTCTCCACCTGCACTGTCTCCACCTGCACTGTCTCCACCTACACTGTCTCCACCTGCACTGTCTCCACCTACACTGTCCCCACCTGCACTGTCCCCACCTGCACTGTCTCCACCTACACTGTCTCCACCTGCACTGTCTCCACCTGCACTGTCTTCACCTGCACTGTCCCCACCTGCACTGTCTTCACCTGCACTGTCTCCACCTACACTGTCTCCACCTGCACTGTCTTCACCTGCACTGTCTCCACCTGCACTGTCTTCACCTGCACTGTCCCCACCTGCACTGTCTTCACCTGCACTGTCTCCACCTACACTGTCTCCACCTGCACTGTCTCCACCTACACTGTCTCCACCTGCACTGTCTCCACCTACATTGTCCCCACCTACACTGTCTCCACCTGCACTGTCTCCACCTACACTGTCTCCACCTGCACTGTCTCCACCTACACTGTCTCCACCTGCACTGTCTCCACCTACACTGTCTCCACCTGCACTCCGCCTCCATTCTGTTCTCAACCAAATAAGGATCTTATCAGACATTGTTTGAAGTTTAAATGTTATGTTTAAACTGTTGTTAAATGAAACAGGTGCTAAGTCAGTGTAACTCTCTCATTCTCTCTCCGCCTTTTACCCAACTCCCCTCTCCCTTTCTCTTTCTCTCTCATTCACTCCATCTTCAGTTGCAAACATGATTTCTATCCCTGAGTTATTTGGAAAACTCAGCATCTCCTCCTCACCCACCCATCCACCCACATAAACACATACACACACACACACACACACACACACACACACACACACACACACACACACACACACACACACACACACACACACACACACACACACACACACACACACACACACACACGCATCACTGGTCACTGGCAGGTAGGAGTCTCGCCACATACACCAGCATGAGAAGATGGTGTCCAATAAGATAACACATTTATCCGATCACACACCATATTGTCCCAACATGTCCTCACTCAGAACCGACTGAAAGAGTCCCCGTGCACACACAGCTGTCCCCTTTATTCATGTCCTCACAAAATATGAGCTTGTTTAGTGCCTTTCATTTGCAGTGACCTGGGAGAGTGTGGAAAACAACAGCACCCCCACCATTTCACCCCACCCCCCACCCCAGACACGGGAGAGTATAACGAACAACACCCTCCCCACCCCCCACCCCAGACACGGGAGAGTATAACGAACAACACCCCCCCCCCCCCACCCCCCAGACACGGGAGAGTATAACGAACAACACCCCCCCCCCCACCCCCCAGACACGGGAGAGTATAACGAGCAACACCCCCCCCCCCCCCCCACCCCAGACACGGGAGAGTATGACAAACAACTCATAGCTTGTGTGTGTCTGTGTGTGTTTGTGTGTCTGTATGTGGATGTGAGTAACATTGCAAAGTTCAAGGATATTACATTGTCAAATATCTGCTTCTTTTTTCATTTGATAGTCTGACGTTGGATGTCTGATGCACCTCTAAGACCTTCAGAGGAGTTGGATTTACCTCAGAATATTTGTTTGTGTTTGTATGTGTGTGTGTGTTTGTGGGCACAGTTTTAGTTTATCAGCCTGTAAAGAGTGATCCTTCTTGGTCTCTCACTCACACACACACACACACACACACACACGCACACGCGCACACACACACACACACACACACACACACACACACACACACGCACACACACACACGCACACGCACGCACACACACACACACACACACACACACACACACACACACGCACACGCGCAGACACACGCGCACACACACACACACACACATACACACACACACACACACACACACACACACACACACACACACACACACACACACACACACACACACACACACAAATGCTCACAGGGGTGGTGGTGAAGTCATAAGTAATCCCAGTGCTCCAGGACAGCAAAGTGGAGAACAGTCATAAATATACAGCAGCACCTGTCCAATAACAGCCTGTCCTGCCAGTGAGGGGTGTCGGCCTGTCTCCCCTGACAACTGCTGATCTGACCCAGTGGGGGGGCACCTCGCTATGACGACCAAGACAGATGGATTTGCATATTCATAAATCCTAAAGTATGAAAATGATAACGTTAAGTAAACTTTTCTCCTCTTGCTCCATATGGTGGACATTTCCTAGAGATTACAAGTTCAGGTTCTCTTTGAATTGCAGTTGCAATTGTTTGTGTGAGAATATGTGGAGGGTGAGTCCAACAGCTGTTGTGAACAGGGATGTGGGTTTTTTGGACTTCAGTAGGGTGCAAAGCTAAATTTTACTTCTAAATTATGCTTCTCCTCTGCAAAGGACATGAATTCAGTTCAACTTCCTGTCACTCTTGTTATACAGGAAGTGGCAGTGCTGGGCAAAAGGGGGAAGAGTGCAGGTTATAAACGGCAGCCATTTGATTAATGGTGGAGAAAGAGGAAGACGGTGTGGAGAAAGAGGGAGATGGTGTGGAGAAAGAGGGAGACAGAGATGCTGGCAGACATGTTATAGATGAGACAAATGTGTATGTGAGAATAATGTGTAAACTTTGAATCAGAGGAGAGTTCAAACATTCTCAAGTTGTTGGATGCAGTACTGTAAAGTGAAAGTGCAGTATAGTGGAGTAAATCTGAGTGTAATGTTTGTAGGTAGACAAATTTGTAGTGGAATGAACTCCACCAGCCTTTATCTGTTGGTGCCTTATTTTCTAAAGAAATGTTTGAATGGCTTTTTCAGACTTACTGCTCTCAGTTTAGCAGCTCAATGTTCATGGTGTGGCAGTAACAACTGAGAGAGGACAGGTTCAAGTCAGACCTTCCCTCACACAGACCTCCCCTCCCTCAGACCTCCCCTCCCTCATATCTCCCCTCACATAGACCTCCCCTCCCTCAGACCTCCCCTCACACAGACCTCCCCTCCCTCATATCTCCCCTCACATAGACCTCCCCTCCCTCATACCTCCCCTCACATAGACCTCCCCTCCCTCAGACCTCCCCTCACACAGACCTCCCCTCCCTCATATCTCCCCTCACATAGACCTCCCCTCCCTCAGACCTCCCCTCACATAGACCTCCCCTCACATAGACCTCCCCTCACACAGACCTCCCCTCCCTCAGACCTCCCCTCACATAGACCTCCCCTCCCTCAGACCTCCCCTCACACAGACCTCCCCTCCCTCATACCTCCCCTCACATAGACCTCCCCTCACACAGACCTCCCCTCCCTCATATCTCCCCTCACATAGACCTCCCCTCCCTCAGACCTCCCCTCACACAGACCTCCCCTCACATAGACCTCCCCTCACACAGACCTCCCCTCCCTCATACCTCCCCTCCCTCAGACCTCCCCTCCCTCATACTTCCCCTCACATAGACCTCCCCTCACACAGAACTCCCCTCACACAGACCTCCCCTCACACAGACCTCCCCTCCCTCAGACCTCCCCTCACATAGACCTCCCCTCACACAGACCTTCCCTCACATAGACCTCTTCTCAATCAGAGCTCCTTCATTTTTATAGCAGTTTTCTAAAGACATGCGTTAGGGTTAAAACTAAAACCCAATAAAATCCTAAATTTTAAAGTGCGCTACTGCAGTTTAAGAGCAATTATAGTCAAGAGGATAAAAATAAGACTTTTTAAAATCCATGGAAGGAATAAGTTTGTCTAATAATAAAGGAATAGTGTGGTTTGTAAACTGACCTAGTAAACCACAGTCTTATTTAGTTATCAATCATAGGGCATTTTATGCATTTGTTTACTTATTATGGAGAAGCTACTGTGACAGGTGAGTGTTTCCAAGCCGAAGGTACAGACCCGCTGCGGAATCCTTAGAGTGTAACAACACTTGGAGGTCTCTCATTGGCTGTTGCAGGCTATGTTGCCACCTGTACTGACAGACTTCAGCACCCAGCCGTACTGCCTCCCACACACTACCCCTCCAAACACGCTCGCTTTCATATCTCAGAATGTAATGCGTGTCCCTCTATTCTGAGTGTGGGCGACTGTTGAATAGACTTTGCACGTGACTTTTCTAACCTGAGCAGAGGAGATAAGTTTCATAATGATGTGGGAATTACGGCTGAGGGAAGAGTGGCGAGCCAATAGGAACATTAGCATGAGCTTAGCCGTGGCTACAAATTTAAAACAAAGACGCGACTGTACTGACAATAAGGCAGACAGACGTCCAGATTTCAGTCAGACAGGCAGTCAGTCAGACAGTCTGGTTTTTCAACTCCCTGCCCTTTGCAACGTCACCTGTCTGTCTTTTCTTTTGTCTTGTAGCTACCTATTTTGTGCATTTTTCAAACGATCTCTTGCGTTTCGCTGGTCTAACAGCGTGATGTTCACCTACAGGCTAACAGGAAACGATTCTGGCTGCGAATGGAGAAAGTCAGTTTTGCATTATGTGAAGTTGTCAATATAGTGGAAATAAAAACAGCAACACACAATGCACACGATGACCAAGCAGCCGTTCGTGAATGTGGGTACATCATGTTTGGATCATTTGGAACTTCTCTTGGACCTCTCATTCTCTCAGAAGCAGGCAGCTAAGCTCTCCCGTTGGACCAGGGCCCGGCCCATGTGGAGAAGAATTCTACTGCACATTTGTAGTTTAAGGGCACAATAACTGGTGGGTTAGGATTTTCACGCCGGGCTATGTGTGACGCTCCACTTCTCCTCTTGTTAGAATCAGGACATTGTCCTTTTTGGGCTTATAGATATAGGCGACCATCTTTGGTCCGAAACAACCCTTGAGCTCTTTCTGTGAATCGGACTCTTCTTTGAACACTTCTTTTTAGCACTGAGAGGCATGTTTCTTAAAACTCAAGTAGTCCAGTGCAGTTTGAAGTCAGCCTGTGGCTTCTCAGGAGTAGCAATCTTAAGCTAGGACTGCGCCTGAAGATGAGAGAGGATTTGCCCCACTGCCACTGTGGCCCCTGGATGAGGCAGAAAGAGGCTGAGAGGAGGTTGAAGATGGTGATAATGGACCCGGTTCAGAGAGGCGGGGTAGCTAACGCACAGCTTTCATCTGTCCCTGAACACAGCGAGTTACTGACAGCAGGAGTCTCAGTCGTGCACCTGCTGTCTCTCTGCAAGCGTAATGTCTCGTCTTACCCGGTTCTCTTTGCTGTTAAATAACAGTGCATTTCAAATTGTTCACCTCAGCCCCATAGAAATATCCTGTGACAACAAACAGCACATTAGCAAATAAGAGTCCCGTGTGAAGCAGGAGAGGTAATCCCCTGCAGGGCTGGGTGACGGTGTCAGGGTAATAGCGGTAGAGTCCTGTCAAGCCCCGTTCCCTTCCTGGCCCTCACGACTCATTCTCACTCTCCTGTTTCTTACTGTACATGCGTTATGTTCTTGAAATTTGCTCAAAACTGAAATGCTTATTTATTTTCGCCCTCCTTTTCAAAAAAAAAAATCCATTTTAGCTGAGTGCTTCAAATTTCCCCGGAGGTGAGAAAGAGGAATGACTAGGCTGGACAAGAATGCATAATGTATGAGGCCTCCACCTCTCTCCACCCCTCTCTCCACCTCTCTCCACCCCTCTCTATCGCTCACTCTGGTCTCTCTCTCTCCCTCTCTCTCTCTCTCTCCCCCTCTGGCTCAGTGTGGAGGTAGTACACTTATGAAAAAAGAGAGAGAGCGACAGAGTGATGGGGACAGAGAGAAATCGTCAGCACGATGGAAAATGGAAGCAGGCGTGTTCTTCAGTGCGGAGGAAGTGGGTGGTGCAGGGATGGAGTCTGTGATGAGTCGTCCTGCTCACCTTCTAAATGGTCAGACTCCACCTCAATCGGTGGATCATTCAGTTTCCGCTCTCTTTGAACCCTGTCTGTCATACTTCTGTCCACATGAGTATAATACATAGAGTACATACATATGTGTGTGTGTGTGTGTGTGTGTGCATGTGTTTTAATATGCGTGCATATTTTCTGCCTGTGTGTGTATTTGTGCGAGTCTGCACGTCTGTGCGTCTGCACGTCTGCGTCTGCACGTCTGCGTGTGGCGGGTGGTGCGTGTTGTCTGACAGATGGCTGGAGGTGGTGGTAACAGATTTGTATTGCAGAGCGCGTGCCGTCCTCGCCGCAACTAAAGTGGATAAATAATTTAAGCTCTCATGCATAATATGCAGGCAGAGAAGCACCTTGGAATGGAGCTCCTCTTTAATTACGCAAAAGTAGCCAACATGTCCAGCACTTCTGGGAATGCAGTGTAGCAGCACCAGCTTGGCCTAGGACTACCATAACAAGCTGTTCTCAAGCCCAGAATCTGTTAGCTGTTTTTATATTGGTTTTGAGATTGCCCACACCTGTACCCTTGCCCAGGGTGATATTTAAACTGGCTGGAACCAAGGAGAGGAATGTTCCTCCCCTGTTTTTTTTTCTTCTAAGCTGAGATGATCTTTGACCAGACCACCAGAGTGGCGAACTGCATTTTGCTGGAGAGAAAGACAGTGACTCAGGCTTTTTGCGACATGTTGCTAAGTAACAAAGCCATGGCCTCAAAAACAGACTGTGTGCAGCTCTCTGCATCTCATGGCTAACACGTCCTAGCGGATGGAGGGAGGGGGGGGGGATTAGAGAGAGATAGAAGAATGGAGGGGTAGAGAGCGAGAGAAGAATACGAAGAGAGGAGAGAAGGAGAGAGGGAGAGAGTTAGAGGGGAACCGCAGTGATGTTGTTGCTTCACAGATGGGAGTGAGGCGTAGCCGAGTCCTGATAGAGTGAAATCGGGAGTCACACTGACTACCAACGTGGTGCTGAGAGCCCTGGACCAGGAGAGAGGGGACAGAACCAGATCAAAGTCGGAGCAGGAGAGCAGGATGAAAGCGGGGAGCTGTGGAGGTGACCAGAGGGAAGATGGCAGGTGGTCAAGGAGCTGTTCGAGAAGCTATCTGCTGAGTGCTGGCTCCACCCGTTTCTCAGCCTCCACCCGGAGAACAGCCTCAGACCCCTCCCTTTCCACCCTCTCCCCCCAAACAGCGACAACCACCACCTTCTGTTAACGGCCCTCTCTCCGCCCATCATCCACTCTCTCTCCACCCTTCCTCCACACTCCCTCCATCTCCAGTATACCCGTACTCCCTATGGAGCAGAAACTCCACCTGAATTTTTCAGCCAAGTGGTGAATCATTCCGCTATAACCATTCGACACATGAATCTGATCTCATGTGGTGTGTGTGTGTGTGTGTGTGTCTGTGTGTGTGTGTGTGTGTAAGAGAGGAGAAGGAGATAGATATCTTTCTCTCTCAGTCCGCAGGCCTCAATATTCATTACATGCTGCAGAATGATAGCTCTTCACAGCTCATCCGCATGCAGCGAGATGAGACATTTATATTAATAAACTGTTAAACATCATAATGAGCTATTATGGAGATCTAAATTGCAATAAGGATAACAGACACTGTAAGGATACAAACTCCGTCAGTCTTTCTCTGTCTCCTCCCTTTTTCTTCTATCTCTTTCTCTCCCTCTTTCTCCCTTCCCCTCTCTCTCTCTCTCTCTCTCTCTCTCTCTCTCTCTCTCTCACACACACACACACACACACACACACACACACACACACACACACACACACACACACACACACACACACACACACACACACACACACACACACACACACACACAGCCCCTTGTTAGCAGTAGCACAGTATCAGTCAGCCTCACAGGTGGCTTAGGGGAGCTTCACACTCTTGTTAAAGGACAGGGATTAAAACCTTGAGCCTGGATTACAGTCTACCTAACATACCAGTTCTCTGTGTGTGTGTGTGTGTGTGTGTGTGTGTGTGTGTGTGTGTGTGTGTGTGTGTGTGTGTGTGTGTGTGTGTGTGTGCATGTGTGTTTATGTGCATGCAATATGTACACACATACCAAAACGTCATACAATGCATTACTGTAGTGCGTTATCTAATATCACTGTTGCTGTCAGGTAATTTTCACTCAGCAGTTTTGAAAGCTTCCATGTAAATGCATCTGTGCTTCTGACAATGCTGTCAGTGCTTCTGTTTCCCACTAATTACTATTATTATACTGATAATATTTACCTAGTCTAATAGCCTAAACATTTAAGCATTTCCAACACAAGCCCATTAGCAGATTTTTCTTTTCAGAATAATCTTGGCCTGTCTTGTGCTTGTCTGGAGGGAAACAAACACATTATGATACTGGGACAACAGCCTGCTACAGTAGCACTTAAGAGTAATAACTTTATTATTAACTTTATTATGGCAATCTTCTCTGTTCCAGTTGCTCTGCATTCTTGTTTAATATTGTTTGTACTCCTTTTGCAATTCATTTGAATGTGTTTTGTGAAAGCAATGCAAGAATAATATAACGTGCAATTTGAACCTGAAAGCAGTATAGTAACACGGCGTATTACTTTGAGTTGAAAGCGATATGGTAACGTACCTTATTACTTTGAGTTGAATGCAATATGGTAACGTACCTTATTACTTTGAGTTGAAAGCGATATGGTAACGTACCTTATTACTTTGAGTTGAAAGCGATATGGTAACGTACCTTATTACTTTGAGTTGAAAGTCGTGTGGTGTAAAATATTACCGTTTAAAGACAACCCCCTACTGCTGCTTACAGGCCCTTCACTGAGACGGTGGGTGTTGTGCGTGGATATTGAATCAAGCTCGGAGCTGCCTGCCTGATAGATGCTAGTCCGAGCCCTGGTGCTAGTCCGAGCCCTGGTGCTAGTCCGAGCCCTGGTGCTAGCCCGAGCCCTGGTGCTAGCCCAAACCCTGGTGCTAGCCCGAGCCCTGGTGCTAGTCCGAGCCCTGGTGCTAGTCCGAGCCCTGGTGCTAGCCCGAGCCCTGGTGCTAGCTCAAACCCTGGTGCTAGCCCGAGCCCTGGTGCTAGCCCGAGCCCTGGTGCTAGCCCGAGCCCTGGTGCTAGCCCGAGCCCTGGTGCTAGCTCAAACCCTGATGCTAGCCCGAACCCTGGTGCTAGTCCGAGCCCTGGTGCTAGCCCGAGCCCTGGTGCTAGTCCGAGCCCTGGTGCTAGCTCAAACCCTGATGCTAGCCCGAACCCTGGTGCTAGCTCAAACCCTGGTGCTAGCCCGAACCCTGGTGCTAGCTCAAACCCTGGTGCTAGCCCGAGCCCTGGTGCTAGCTCAAACCCTGGTGCTAGCCCGAGCCCTGGTGCTAGCCCGAGCCCTGGTGCTAGCCCAAGCCCTGCACAGCTGCATGCGTATGTAAACTGCCACGGTTTGAGTAGTGGCAAAGTGCACAGCTCACAGGCCCCCGTAGAGAGTGATGAGGACTGCATTGCTCTGTGCAGCTCAGGTGGGTTTGACAGGTAATTTCCAGCATCATAGGACACATGTAGGAGTACTGAGATCTGATTGGCAGGTTTTTGTTTTTACACGTATACACACATACAATCTGTGTCTCTTTGTGTTCCTCCTACACACATAAACATGGACGTGCAGCATTACGTCAAAGATTAATGACCACTGTGAAAAGTGCTTCAAGTTCAGTCCTGCGATGCCTGTCAGCAGATGTTAGTGCTGCAGAGTTCACTGTGTGCTCTTAAAACTGCTCTGACGCCTTGTGTGTGTGCTGCAGTTACAGCGTGTGTTGTTCTGAATGTCGAGATGTGTAAGTAGGATTTCAATGCATTTTTTCTTTTATGCTCTGACACTGTCATTTTTCCTTCTGAAGCAGAGAAGGAAACACTTTAGGGGTTGTGTTAATGGTTGCATGCACACAGTTCCAAATAACGTGTCCATGCGAGATGTAAAGAAAATGTGAATATAGGAATTCAGACAACATGGAGTAATACGATGGGTAACATTTGGTACATGGCCTCAGCTCTGTTGTTGGTGTGCTTCTGTTTGACAGACACTTCCTGCCCAGCAGACACTTACTCTGAACTTCTGAAGTCTGAGAAAAAGACTTTTTCTTCACATTTCTTGTGAGCACATTTCATCCTCAAATGTCACACACACACACACACACACACACACACACACACACACACACACACACACACACACACACACACACACACACATACAGTATATATATATTATCATTGCATTCTGAATGTTAACAGCAGGATTATATGGGAGTGAAAGGGTAATGTGACTGTTGCTGGATACCTAATGGACTCCACAGAGCATGTGACCGTGGGTGGCCACTGAGAGTGGGTGCAGTGCTCGGTGAGCGGCTGAGTGTGCGTGGTGTCGTGTGTGTTTGTGTGTGTGTGTGTGTGTGTGTGTGTGTGTGTGGGGGGGGGGAGACAGAGAAATATGGGACACATTTTAGACAATGCTATTTCCAAAAGGTCACATCTCATGTAGTGTGAAATAGGGTCCTGTTTTTTATTCACAGAGGAATCTCTCTCTCTCTCTCTCTCTCTCTCTCTCTCTCTCTCTCTTTCTCTCTTTCTCGTCATGAAACTGAATGAAGAATCTTTGCTATGCCTTGACCGAATTCTGTGTTGCATTATGCATCAATGTGTGTGTAGCTGTGTGTATGTTTACCTGCCTGTCTGTGTGTGTGTGTGTGTGTGTGTGTGTGTGTGTGCGTGTACACACAAGTTAGTCTCTATGTATTTTTATGTGTTTAGGGTACACACTGAAATGAACTTGAACAGCGAACTTAAATTTAACCCTTAAACTCCACGTGTGTGTGTGTGTGCTCCTGTCCTTACAGAATAATTCTCTAACTCCAGATGAGACTTTTGAGTTTTGTCATTGAAATGCGTAACAGCGAATGGTGAAGAAAGCATCCCAGGGAAGAGAGCACACGACCTATCGATGAAGCGTGTGCACGTTTGAAAGGTGACGCGTAATCCTGTCTTCAGAGCTGTCTCAGTTTCCACCAGTGCTGCGGGCACAGCCGGCCTTGTACCACATCTGTGCTGTTAGCGGCAAAATGCAGATAAGAATCGATAGACTAGCATAAAGATGGAAATTAGAGGCGTTCTGAACAAGCAGTGATCCCACCATCACGCTCAGGACATCAATTATTCAGCAATGCCTACTGGCTAAATAAAGAGGAGATAGAGAAGCCAGCCATTTTCAATTGATACACACTCAATTTACTGTGTCCAGGCAGGTCAGATAACACAGAGGGAGAGAGTGAGTAACATATTGAGAGACTTATGATGATGGATGCATGCTACTCCAGTCATCTCTAGTGACGTAGCAGATATGTTGTTGTTGTTGTTGTTGTTGTTGTGTGGTGTTGCTGGGGTACAGTGTGGTGCTCTCTACACTTGAGGAGCCCAGTCGAGTCCTCTATCTGAGCTTTCATTCACCAGGTCAAAGGAGCTTTTACTGTGTCACAGAAAGTAACGTCACTTCTGTTCTGTGATTTTCAACGAAGACGCAATTCACCTTGTAATAGGAGTTTAGCCAGCGGTAGACACGTTAGTGTTCACAGGAGGCCCTTCCGTCTCTTCTGGAGGCCGTGCAGCTGAACCAGGAAGACAGAGGTGCTGTCAGCGAGGGGCGACTCCTGGGCAGCTGGTCCCGCCGTGTTGGGAAGAAGAAGAAGAACAAACACCACAGCTCAGTCTAACCTTCAGATCTCACACACGTTCAGACGACGCCTTGATCCCAGCTACCTGCTGTTCATTGTTCTTGCAGAGAACGTAGAATATGGCACATCCTGCCTCTCTCTCTCTCTCTCTCTCTCTCTCTCTCTCTCTCTCTCTCTCTCTCACACACACACACACACACACACACACACACACACACACACACACACACACACACACACACACACTGCCTGACAGTAGAGTTACACCCTTACTGCTGGATCTGTCCCACTGAATTTCTGAATTTCCATTCAGAGCGTGTCAGATCTTAAGCTGACTGCTGCTGTCATGGGAGCACCTCGATACACACACACACACACACACGCACGCACGCACACACACACACGCGCACATCATCCACACACACTCCTTTAGTGTGTGAGGGGTAGAAAGGGTATCACAGGGTTCCTAACTGACACAGCACCTCTCCTCACTGATGAGGCCCCTCGCAAGGGGTGGGCGGGGCTTTCTGCACAGGGCACGCCCACATCTCTGCGGCCCGAGGAACAGAGTTGGTCTTTCTTTTTTTTGTTACTAGGCTGCAAGGTAAGATCAAGAGGCAGTAGGCTGTTGTGAAAGAGGCTGGACTGGAACACTTGTAAACGTCACCTGTTTGAGCAACGTGCCATCCCTAGAAACGCTGAGGGACCAGGTAGCAGCTACAGGAGATATATACTGTCTCTCCGTCTCTTCTCTCTCTCTCTCTCCCACTCTCTCTCCCTTTTTTCTTTCCACCTCCACGCAGTGTCACAACTGTCAAGACCAAACAAAAAAAACCACTCTAGAATAATTGAATAACTGAAGAATGCCTCTCTTTTCATCTTCCGCAGTGATTTCACGTCTAACGTGATTACAATTATGAAAGTCAGGGGCAACTCTGCAGTGATTAAGAGTGTGAAATGTTCTGCCATTTAATAGCAGAACAGGCAGTGTTATCTGAACAGTCATCTGGCATTAGGGTGTTTTAAAAGAAAAATCACCGTGAGGTTCCAGCAGACAGTTGTAGCATCTGTCTCCATCCACACACACACACACACACACACACACACACACACACACACACACTCTTATACATGTCACTCTTGTACTGCATATTCCATAATTCATCCTCCTAGACTGGCAGGCATTTTATTTCACACGTTGTAGACTTTTTTTGTACAAACTCACAAAGACAGTCCGGTGTTCCTCCTCGTCTCCCTGTCTGTTTAAGACCCACGTCAGCTGGTCTGTGCTGCTGGTAATTGTATGTACGCTGTTTAACGTTCCTTGTACAGCTTTTCCTGCCCCAGTTCCCTGTGTTTAGTCTTCCGTGTAGGGCTTTTCCTGGTTTTTCATGTATTCCCTGCCTCTCCCTCCTCTACCCGTGCAACGGACTGCAGGTGTGGATTTGCCCTTAATAAACGTCGCTCAGCTCAGTCTCTGCACATCTCCTTGCTTTACACAGCCCTCCATGTGGCTACACAGTGAAATAAACTTGACTTACATTCCCCATCCCCGTGTGTGAACTCTAACTAGAAGCAACTCCTTTAGATACTGGGCACAAACATTGCATGCATTGCTGTGGCCAATTATCTGCAACGGGCTATTTGTATATTACCTCTTTATATTGTCCTGGAAGAATGTGAAATCACCATGACACCGGAGGTCAGGAGTCCTGCACGCATGTTCATTTAGTCACAGGGGGCTTCATTCAGAGAGCGCTTTGTCACCAAGGTAACGGGTGGCTTTGGATCTTGGCACGATGTCAGCCCAGTGGGCTGAAGGTGTCCAGGGACGGCGGTGGTGGCACCGCAGATTCAATCTTCCCGACGTTTGTCGTTGTTTATGGGGCCCAGGGGGGTAATTTTATGCCTGAATGAAGTGGTTGCTAATAGCTGCTGCTCTGCATTCACCGTAGGGCAAGAGAATGACGCTGCAGATGTGGGTGTGGCGGAGGAAGATGGAGAAAAGGTGGAAAAAATTAATCCCCAATGGGAGATGGAGGAGGAAACCTTTGAAAAGAATGATAAATAAAAGCAATCAAGACAACTATATGTCTGTCTATTTGGGTGTTGTATTAGCATCTATTTCTGTGTTCTTTAGAGTCCTACTGAACAACCTCCACCCACTGTCCCCTCTCCCCCCTCTCCTCCTGAGACTACACCCAGTCCCCTCTCCTCTCTCCTCCTGAGACTACACCCAGTCCCCTCTCCTCTCTCCTCCTGAGACTACACCCACTGTCCCCTCTCCTCCTGAGACTACACCCAGTCCCCTCTCCCCTCTCCTCCTGAGACTACACCCACTGTCCCCTCTCCTCCTGAGACTACACCCACTATCTCCACAGCTCCACATGCTCTCTCTTGTGTGACGTGCACCACATTGAAACCGCTCCCAGCTGTCGTGGTAAGCACGCTGAGAACGTGACGTTGGCATCAAGTCCTGCTGCGTGCCTCTGCTGCAGACGTCTGCTCTGCCACCCTCGTGGGTCTGGGGCAGGAAGCTCTGCCCTCGTTTGTCCATCCCTCTGTTCTTCTCCTCCTTTTCTGCCCTCCCTGGCTAATAAGAGCCTCTTGTGGGCCTGGGAGGCCAGCAAAGACTTGTATGCTGCCATAGACTCAACATCTGGAAAT
>NC_135219.1:11054828-11064828 GCF_052324685.1 Brachyhypopomus gauderio | reverse complement strand
CTCTCTCTCTCTTGCTTTTTCTGTCTCACACACACACACACACACACACACACACACACACACACACACACACACACACACACACACACACACACACACACACACCCTTCATTATTAAACAGTCAGAATAAATATGTGTTATACATTTCTTTGGGGTACCTGGTGCAGTAAAGATGATGGGTGCACACAGATGGTGGGGCAGGGACCGCCGGCTCTGGTTCTGGTTCTGCTTGTTCCAGTGCTACGGTACACCTGAGGTCCAGTCTCATGTTCTCTTGGCAGGACTCCTGCTCCATCTTCCTGCTCCATTCTCTCCGTGTTGTGATGGAAGTACCTACACCAGGAACAGACCCTGAGCACTAATGAGTGCTCCGTCCCTTGGTCTGCTCTGGAGTCTGATCTGGAGTCTGAGTCGGATCTGGAGTCTGCTCTGGAGTCTGCTCTGGAGTCTGCTCTGGAGTTTGCTCTGGAGTCTGCATTGGAGTATGATCTAGAGTATGATCTAGAGTCTGCTCTAGAGTCTGAGTCTGATCTAGAGTCTGCTCTGGAGTCTGATCTGGAGTCTGAGTCTGCTCTCTGTTAATTCATAATTCAGGGTCTTTTTCTGCACATATTTGCCCAACCACCAATGAGAGGGAAAACATTCAGGAACACACAGGCCCATGTGCACACACACAGACACACACACACACACACACACACACACACACACACACACACACACACACACACACACACAAGCAGCTGTGGGACTGTGTATATGTGTGTGAGACTGAGAAAGGAGAGAAGATGAAGAAAGACTGGTAATTGGGCTGGGAGTTAGAGACAGGTTGACACATCCTACCACAGGAACCCATTTTGCATGTGGTTGACCACCTCCTGTCCCCTTTCTCTCTCTCTCTCTCTCTCTCTCTCTCTCTCTCTCTCTCTCTCTCTCACCCTCCCCATGTACACACAGCTATGGTCTCTGTCTCTCCTGTTCTCACACTCTCACACACTTCTGTCTCTTTCTGCAGGGCTTTGAGTTACAGGTGATTCATGAGCCCACGTCTTCCATTAAGGATGAATTATGATCTTCTACACCTTCCCTCTCCGTGTTGGGCTAATCACCAGCTCTCACTCACCTGGCCCTGATGCCAGCCTGAGGCTAGAGACAAAAGAGCGAAGGATCATCACACGAGAACTCACCCAAATATGATGCGACTCACCGTCCAGCACCACCTCACGACTTCACGCTTCATCCACTCATGTTTTTAAATGTCAGCGAGGTTTTGTGCTACCACAATTCATCGGCACATTCACTGTTCTCCACTTACTGGCGACTGAGATTTAACTGAGACTTAACTGAGGTTTAACTGAGATTTCTCCAGTCACATCTGCGTGGAGTCTAAAGCTTCTTGCTTCCTGGATTTCTTACTTAAGCTTCTAAGTTCCTGTTGAATGGAGCCCCTGTTTGTCATTCAGGACTTTATTAAGGACTCCTCCCCATGTTATCTTGTCACATAATTCCTCTCTGGAAGATACTGAAGAGGTGAACACTGTGTTTGTTGTATTCCAGCTGCGTCCGTTACGTGGCCGTCTACCTGCGCACAGTTCAAACTTCACCCTGGTTTCTATGGTAACCTGGAAAAGGGCAATAATAACCCAAGTGCCTGGTGACACTAAGATATGGCGGTTTTGGTTGACTGAGAGGCGGAGAGAGAGAAACTGAAGCGGAATCGACGAGCTGTGGGAGCCGCGACGTTTAGAAACCGCTCTCGTTAAAAGGTTGTGCGTTCATTGTAAAGCGTGCAGATGAGTTCTTCCGCTAGCTGTAAGCCCAGTGTTTGTTTCGAATGCAAACACACACGCACCGGGGACATCGCGGTGCCGTGGGACTGTGTTCACCAAAATTGACAGAGTGGTAATTGCGTGCGGGTGGGATGTGGCACAGTAATCAGGTTTGCTGAGTGTGGGTGTATGTTTGCTCTGTTATAACGAGCCTCTGTGTGGATGTGGTGTGCGTACAGCTGTTAGGTGACTCAGCCTGGTCAGACAAATAACAGTCTCAGATAGGAACTCTAGCTATGCTGCTGCGGTGCTAGAGGGACACTAATAAATGGAACACAGGTGGACACTCTGGAATAGGATAGTTTTCCTATTTCACACACTTGCAATCAGAATGTCACCCCTGGTGTCGGGGAAACTCTCCATCTCATCACACACATAAACACATTCACAGAAGCATCGCCAGGATTGAGTTTTAATTGCTGTGCAGAAGATCTGCCCTCACACACACACACACACACACACACACACACACACAACACACACAACACATACTCAACACATACTCTTAGCTTCCAGTGGAGCAGAGCAGAGAACAGCTATAGCTACAGCTTGGCTGACTCCCACAATGTTAATCTCACAATGTTAATCTCACGATGTGTTAATCTCACGATGTGTTAATCTCACGATGTGTTAATCTCTCTCCCAGAATGCTGACCATCCTATTTCCACCCCTCCCCCCACCACACACATACACACACACACACACACACACACACACACACACACACACACACACACACACACACACACACACACATTACTCTGGTTATTTGTTCATCTGTGCACTCTTCACTTAATACTCAGTGCATCATCATAATTGTTTGTCTCTCTCTCCCTCTTCCTTCACTGTCTAATTCTCTTTCTTATCCGCTCTCTCTCTCCCTCTCTCTCTCTCTCTCTCTCTCTCTCTCTCTCTCTCTCTCTCTCTCTCTCTCTCTCTCTCTCTCTCTCTCTCTCTCTGTGTCTCTCGCTCTTTGTCCGTCTCGCCCCGCCTCATGCATATTTTAGAATGCAATTGTAATTTTGAATGAGGATTAGAATGAATTATGAATAGTCAATGTGCAGCTGTTGTGATAGGGCTGTGGTGTATCTGCGGAGTGGCTCCACGCTGCCTGCTCAACCAATCACGGCCCTCTGTGCAGGCCTGGTGCCCCCTCCCCCCCTCCACACCCTATCCAGTACCCAGAATGTTTGGTCCATATTGTAGTGAAATTCTATTGTGATGGAAATCTTTTAAACAAAAGTACTAATGCAGTTGGACCCAGTCTCACCATATTCTTAAAGTTGCATTACGGTGTCAATATGGCTAAAACACTATTAAACATACAAAAGTTACATTCTTATACATTCTTATCTACATCAGACCCATTGGACAGATTTATAGTGGGACTTAGACACACCATGCAAATATGACCTTTGACCCTGAGCATCACATTACTTTTTGTAGGACCGTTCCTGGACATGGATTAACGAAAGTGTAACATTTCTGTTAACAGCATTTTTTAATGAGACAGATGGTAAACACTTTGGCAACGGACAAACTGTCGATTTATCTTCAGGTTTAATGGTGCAGAAAATGATAGTGATGTGCTTGAAGAGACTCCGATTGCTAAAATGATGATATATGCATTGCTAGTTAGCAGAGTTGACTAATTTATTTATCACATTTGTGTCCACGGCTATTTAAAAATAGGTCTTCCTCTGTTTTCATCAACTTGAAAATCTGTGCAGTGAGTAAACAAAGCGTTTTGGCCATTTCATTGCCAGTACTTCATTAATTACAGAGATTTACAGCAAAGGTCAAATTCATATCAGTTTATTCAAGCCCTTAAACCTTTGGTAAATTGCCCGTCTGCATCAGACGTGCCCTGACTGGATCACTGGCTCTGCTCTGGCTTTGATAAGATGCTCCTGCATTTGGGGAGCGTGTGTTTAGGGAAAGCGAGAGTGGGGACCTCACTTGTAGACGATGAGAGGAGGAAGAGGGTGAGGAAGAGGGGGAGCTCTTGCAGGCTGCTAGAGGAATGATGTGCAACTGCCTCTAGGGGGTCTGGACAAATCTCCCCCACTGGCTCTTCACTGGAGCGCTCATACATCACGCAGCTTGTAGGTCTCCAGTCCTATTACTGTGTGTGTGTGTGTGTGTGTGTGTGTGTGTGTGTCTGTGTGTGTGTGTGTGTGTGTGTGTGTGTCTGTGTGCGTGCGTGTGTGTGAGTGAGTGTGAGTGAGTATGTGTCTATGTGCGTGTGTATGTGTGTGAGTGTGTGTGAGTGAGTGTGTGTCTGTGTGGGTGTGTGCGCATGTGGGTTGGAAGTTTTTATCTCGGTATCGCATGTAGGACTGAGCAAGGATTCAGAATTGTGAGAGTGAGCCAATAGGATTATTGCTGTCTCACCAGACACCATCACAAAGCCAGCTTTCAATCATACTGAGAGAGTGAGGGAGAGAGAAAGAAAAAGAAAGAGAGATATAGAATGAAGAAGAGAGAGAAACAAAGTGAGAATGAGAGAGGGAATGTAGACATGTAGAAGCGTGTGTGTGTATGTGTGTGTGTGTGTGTGTGTGTGTGTGTGTGTGTAGAACAGATGTTGAATGAGATTGAAAGGAGACGAGGTGTGTGCGTGTGTGCGTGCGGCAGGAGGGGGGGCGGGGTTAACCAGAGAAAGAGTCTCTTCTCCTGGGAAACGTGCTATTTGTTAGGGTCACAACCAATCAGGAGTAAATGCCCAGAGGTCGTGGCTGTGGGGATCGTTTCAGTCCCGCAATAAATAAAGTGAAGAGCTGATCTCTCTGAGCCTGACAGCTAAGAGCAACATAAAACAAACTGAATGCACAGACCTGCTTGTGCACTGAAGGGGGCGTAAGCGGTGTGTGGTTGTGTGTAGTGTGCAGGAGCCGTATGTGGTGTATAGGGGTGTGTGTGGCGTGTAGGGGGACGAGTGGGGTGTGTGTGGGGTATAGAGAGGTTTTGGGGTATAGGAGTGTATAGGGGTAGGCGTGTAGGGGGACGAGTGGGGTGTGTGTGGGGTATAGAGAGGTTTTGGGGTATAGGAGTGTATAGGGGTAGGCGTGTAGGGGGACGAGTGGGGTGTGTGTGGGGTATAGAGAGGTTTTGGGAGGCGTCTGTGGAGCTAGTGGGTGGTGAGGAGAGGTGGAGGAGGGGTGGAGGAGGGGTGGAGGAGAGGTGGAGGAGGGGTGGGAGAGAAAATCTGTGGGGATTTTCTTTTTCTGTTTTTCTGTACTGTTTCAGCATGCAGGTCACAGGTTATTCCTGGACTCAAATTCCTGACACTGAATTCAGTTGAAAGTGTTGAAACTTGAAGTCAGGTGCTCATTTAAGTTGCAACCATGGTTCAGAGGTTTTTACCACAGCATTTCCCCAGCTACTGTTGGAGTTGGTGATTATAGCTGGACTGCTAACAGAATAACAGGCTAACCATTTATTCCACTTTATTTACACATGGCCGGCCGTGTGCCCCGGAGCTGCGTGCAGCGTTTTAGATGCTAGCACCATCACTATCTGCCCTGTCATTATGAAGCAGAGCGCTGTAAAAGACTGACTTGTCTCTGACCCACTGGGCATTTTTGGAAAAGTGATTATGTTGTAACAGTCAAAAATGCATAATAATGCATAGAGTAGAGAAAACAAACCTACACCGAGGTATAATCTATAAGCAACAAAATGATACAGAGATATAATCTTTCTCATCCTTTTTTCTTTTCTTTTAATATATTTTTATCTCCCTCTCTCTGTCTGTCTCTCTCTTTTCACCCTTTCTGTCTCTTTTCTCCTTTCTCTCTCTCTTCTCCCTCGGTCTCACTCTTCCTTTCTCTCTTTTCTCTTTCTCTCTCCTCCTTCTCTCCTCTCCCTATCTCTCTCCTCCCTGCCTCTCTCTCTTTTCTCTCTCTCTCTCTCTCTCTCTCCCAGCCTGTAAAAGACTAATGATGTTTAATTGGTTCACAGTTGTTTCCACTTCCACTACAAGTCGCAATGGTTTCTTGGAATGTGGCAGCCACTTTAATTTGCACCCTGTCCAAGTGTGTGTGTGTGTGTGTGTGTGTGTGTGTGTGTGTGTGTGTGTGTGTGTGTGTATGTGAGAAACCTTGGGGAATTATAGTGATTATATTTGTTGATGATACACAAACACGTTCCTATTCAGACTCCTGTTGGATTGGTCTTACAGGAATTGCGTGCATTTTAGTCTGAAGTATCACACAGTAGTTTCATGCCACGTCAACACTAATTTGTTGCTATGTCCAAATTCCATGTGTGATGATTTGGATTAGAGTTATTACAGAACAGATGTTAATATTCTTAGCTTAAAATAATAAGGGCAGAATTTAAGTCACCATGACATAACCCACCAAGACAGAACGGGCAGAAAAGAGTCTTTAATAATCACTAACAACCCTTTATGTGCAACCCTTTAGTTGTGAATAGGCAGTGATGCCTGTGAGGCAGTATACACATGAACAAGGCTACACAGAGACAGCAGCCTATGAGGCAGTATGCACCTGAACAATGCTACATAAATACAGCAGCCTACGAGGCAGTATACACATGAACAAGGCTACACAGAGACAGCAGGCTATGAGGCAATATGCACCTGAACAAGGCTACAGAGACAGCAGCCTATGAAGCAATATGCACCTGAACAAGGCTACAGAGACAGCAGCCTGTGAGGCAGTATGCACCTGAACAAGGCTACACAGAGACAGCAGCCTATGAGGCAGTATGCACCTGAACAAGGCTACAGAGACAGCAACCTATGAGGCAGTATACACCTGAACAAGGCTACACAAAGACAGCAGCCTATGAGGCAGTATGCACCTGAACAAGGCTACAGAGACAGCAACCTATGAGGCAGTATACACCTGAACAAGGCTACACAAAGACAGCAGCCTATGAGGCAGTATGCACCTGAACAAGGCTACAGAGACAGCAGCCTTTGAGGCAGTATGCACCTGAACAAGGCTACATGGATACAGCAGCCTATGAGGCAGTATGCACCTGAACAAGGCTACAGAGACAGCAGCCTATGAGGCAGTATACACCTGAACAAGGCTACAGAGACAGCAGCCTATGAGGCAGTATGCACCTGAACAAGGCTACAGAGACAGCAGCCTTTGAGGCAGTATGCACCTGAACAAGGCTACATGGATACAGCAGCCTATGAGGCAGTATGCACCTGAACAAGGCTACAGAGACAGCAGCCTGTGAGGCAGTATACACCTGAACAAGGCTACAGAGACAGCAGCCTGTGAGGCAGTATACACCTGAACAAGGCTACAGAGACAGCAGCCTGTGAGGCAGTATGCACCTGAACAAGGATACAGAGTCAGCAGCCTATGAGGCAGTATGCACCTGAACAAGGCTACACAGAGACAGCAACCTATGAGGCAGTATACACCTGAACAAGGCTACACAAAGACAGCAGCCTATGAGGCAGTATGCACCTGAACAAGGCTACAGAGACAGCAACCTATGAGGCAGTATACACCTGAACAAGGCTACACAAAGACAGCAGCCTATGAGGCAGTATGCACCTGAACAAGGCTACAGAGACAGCAGCCTTTGAGGCAGTATGCACCTGAACAAGGCTACATGGATACAGCAGCCTATGAGGCAGTATGCACCTGAACAAGGCTACAGAGACAGCAGCCTATGAGGCAGTATACACCTGAACAAGGCTACAGAGACAGCAGCCTATGAGGCAGTATGCACCTGAACAAGGCTACAGAGACAGCAGCCTTTGAGGCAGTATGCACCTGAACAAGGCTACATGGATACAGCAGCCTATGAGGCAGTATGCACCTGAACAAGGCTACAGAGACAGCAGCCTGTGAGGCAGTATACACCTGAACAAGGCTACAGAGACAGCAGCCTGTGAGGCAGTATACACCTGAACAAGGCTACAGAGACAGCAGCCTGTGAGGCAGTATGCACCTGAACAAGGATACAGAGTCAGCAGCCTATGAGGCAGTATGCACCTGAACAAGGCTACACAGAGACATTAACCTAAGAAAGGCTCAGTACTGCTACAGTGGAAGAGGGAAAAAGACATGCCTGTGGTGTGTGTGTGTGTGTGTGTGTGTGTGTGTGTGTGTGTGTGTGTGTGTGTGTGTGTGTGTGTGTGTGTGTGTGTGTGTGTGTGTGTGTGTGTGTGAGGGTTTGTGTTCACCATTGTGCTGTAAATTACAGCAGAGAAGGCTACATAGCAGCGTGACAAGGAGAATACCAATGACCATACAGAGGGTGTGAGGGTGGTGTGATGGTGTGAGAGAAGTGTTGATGGAGTGAGAGTGTGAGAGTGGTGACTGGTGAGAGAGTAGAGAGAGTGTGTGATGGTGTGTGAGAGTATGAGAGTGTGTGATGGTGTGTGAGAGTGTGTGAGTGTGTGACCATGTGAGAGTGTGAGAGTATGAGAGGTGTGTGAGAGTGTGAGAGTATGAGAGTGTGTGATGGTGTGTGAGAGTGTGTGAGTGTGTGACCATGTGAGAGTGTGAGAGTATGAGAGTGTGTGAGAGTGTGTGAGAGTGTGAGAGTGTGTGATGGTGTGAGAGTGTGTGAGTGTGTGACCATGTGAGAGTGTGAGAGTATGAGAGTGTGTGAGAGTGTGTGAGAGTATGAGAGTGTGTGATGGTGTGTGAGAGTGTGGGAGGGATAGAGAGGGAGGTGGGGGTGAGAGAGAGGGAGGGATAGAGAGGGAGGTGGGGGTGAGAGAGAGGGAGGGATAGAGAGGGGGGTGGGGGTGAGAGGAGAGGGAGGGATAGAGAGGGAGGTGGGGGGTGAGAGAGAGGGAGGGATAGAGAGGGAGGTGGGGGTGAGAGAGAGGGAGGGATAGAGAGGGAGGTGGGGGGTGAGAGAGAGGGAGGGATAGAGAGGGAGGTGGGGGTGAGAGAGAGGGAGGGGTGAGAGCACTGCTGCCTGACCGAGTGAATCTGTAAGGTTCTGCGTTTTGCAAAGAGAATGACTGGCATACAAAGGTAGAAAAACACTGTGGGTATTGTACTGTATACCTGCATCTCTATATGCAGTGTTCTTCATATGTAATGTGTACCTGCATATCTGTATTCAGTGTATATGTGAGTCTATGGACTTTGTCATATGTAGTGTGTACTTCTGTCTCTGTATGCAGTGTGTGTGTGTGTGTGTGTGTGTGTGTGTGTGTGTGTGTGTGTGTGTGTGTGTGTGTGTGTGTGTGTGTGCGTGTGTGTGTGTGTGTGTGTGTGTGCGTGTGTGTGTGTGTGTGTGTGTGTGTGTGTTCTTCTCCATATGTGGTGTGTACACTATGCAGTGTGTGTGTGCTTATTCTTATGTATGTATCTGCATGTCTGTATGCCTGCATATAGTTTCTGTAAGTGTTTATTTGTGAGTTTTTGTGTATGTGTGTGCATGTGTGTGAATGTGTGTATGTGTGCATGTGTATATGTGTGTTGTATGTGCATGTGTGTGAGTGTGTGTGTATGTATGTTGTGTGTTTGTATGTGTGTGTATGTGTGTTGTGTGTGCATGTGTGAGAGTGTTTGTATGTGTTGTGTGCGAGTGTGTGTTGTGTGTGTTTGTATGTGTGTTGTGTGTGAGTGTGTGGTGTGTGTTGTGTGTTGTGTGTGAGTGTTTATATGTGTGTTGTGTGTGCATGTGTGTATCAGTGCGTGCATATAGAAAGGGTTCTGGCTGTCTGACAGTTGATAAGATGGATGTCTCCGCAGTGAGGAGAAACCGTTCATCCCTGCACTGTCCTTCCTTCCCAAGCACGTGACGCCACATACACACACACACACACACACACACACACACACACACACACACACACACACACACACACTCGTGCACCTGATGCATGCCCAAGCGGCTGTGAAGAGTGCTTGCCCCATCAGTCCGTACAGAGCTAATATGTGTTTTTGTTGCCCTGGAGAGCCCCAGGAGCTGCTGGATTACCCCCCAGGAGCTGCTGGATTACCCCCCAGGAGCTGCTGGATTACCCCCCAGGAGCTGAGGTCCTGGAAGGCTCCTCCACCCACTGCTGCTGTGTCTGACAGTCACGTTCTCCGACACCTTGATTACATTCACAGACATGAATTAGCCATTAATGCTATCGGAGTGCATGCGGGCCATAAATGAAACCAGCATTCGTTTGTATTTCTAGGGTGCGACTTTCTCATGTAT